>NC_059072.1:373136611-373153945 GCF_020497125.1 Mauremys mutica | reverse complement strand
TTCCAGAATCTTCCCTGACTCCCATCACTTTTCAAAGATAATAGCTAATGGCTCAGATATCTCCTCAGTCAGTTCCTTCAGAGTATTCTAGGATGCCTTTCGTCAGGCCCTGCTGACTTGAAGACACCTAACTTGTCCAAGTAACTTTTTACTTCTTCTTTCCCTATTTTAGACTCAGAACCTATCCCATTTTCACTGTCATTCTCTATGTTAGGTATCTGAACACCAACAACTGTCTTGGTGAAAACTGAAACAAAGAAGTCATTAACCACTTCTACCATTTCCACATTTACCGGTATTATTCTTGTTTTTCCCCCTTCATTTAATAACGGACCTACCCTGTCCTTGGTCTTTTGCTTGCTTCTAAGGTATTTGTAGAATGTTTTCTTTTTACCCTCTATGTCTCTAGCTAGATTTATCTCATTTTGTGCCTTGGCCTTTCTATTTTTGCCCCTACATACATGTGCTATTTGTTTATATTCCTCCTTTGTAAAGTGACCTTGTTTCCAATTTTTTAGAATCCCTTTTTTTTTGTTTTTTAGATCATTCAAGGTCTGTAGTTAAGCCACTGTGGTCTCTTGCCATACATCCTATCTTTCCTACACAGTGGGATAGTTTGTTCTTGTGCCCTCTTGTGTCTCTCTGAAAAAGTGCCAGCTGTCTTCTAATGTTTTTCCCCTTAGACTTGCTTCCCATGAAATTTTACCTACCAACTCCCTGAATTTGCTAAAATCTGCCTTCTTGAAATCCATTGTCTTTATTTTGCTGTTTTCCCTCCTACCATTCCTTAGCATCATAAACTCTATCATTTCATGATCACTTTCCCCCAAGTTGCCTTCCACTTTCAAATTCTCAACCAGTTCCTCCTTATTTATGAAAATTAAGTCTAGAAGATCCTCTCTCCAAGTAGGTTTCTCCAGCTTCTGGAACAAAAAAGTCTCTCCAATACATTCCAAGAATTTACTGGATAGTCTGTGCCCTGGTGTAGACAGCATGAGATGAATTCTTTCATTGACCTAACTACCGCAACTCGGGGATTACCTGTGCTGAGGGGAGAACTCTTCCATCTGTGTAAGTAGTGTCTATATTAAAGCTCTAAGGCAGCACGGCTGTAGTATTTTAAGTGTAAACAACCTTTCAAGCAGATCTTCCAGAAAATCATCCAGTCTGGATCTGCCAACATGGGGAATTGGAGAATCCAACACGTACCTTCTCAGTGTGTCCAAGTGGTTAATCACCCTCAGTGCTAAATATTTGGCCCTAATTTCTAGCTGGAATTTGCCTGGCTTCAGATTCCAGCCCTTTTGGTCTCGCTCAGCCTTTCTCCAGTAGATTACAGATCCCGTTATTACCCATGATTTTCTCCCCATGAAAGTCTCCGCTTGATCATCTTTTTGATAAGTTAAAGAGATACACACCTTCAAGTCGAACAATCCGGCTTTATCTGTATCCTCCAATCATTTTTGTGGCTCTTTTCTGCACCATCTCCAAGTTTTCAACATCTTTTTTTCAGATGTAGACCCCAGAACTGGATGCAGTTTGTTTCACCAATCCCATGTGCAGAAGAAAAATCCTTCCCCGGCTCCAACTCACCACACCGAGGACCATATCATCCCTTTATACTACAGTGTCACACTGGGAGCTCACGAAGAGCTGGTTGTCCACAATGTGCCCTAAATCCTTTTCAGGATCCTTGGGTTCCATTATACAGGGCCCTAGCCTGTGGGTCGAGCCTGCGTTGCCTGTTCTGGGAGGATCATTTCACATTTGCCTGTATTAAAACATTTTGTTTACATGGGACCCACTTTCCAAATGCTCCAATCTTTGGATTCAATCTTTGAGTCATCTGCAAATTTTGTCTGTAGTTATTTTCTATTTCCTTACAGATCATTTCCTTTGTATGGGCCCAGCCCTCCAAACACTCCAGATCAATCCGTGTGCCTGCCCTGGCCGCCTCATTGCAACCACTCTGACAGTCCTTGGGTCATCGGCACATTTTATTTGCAGTGATTTTTCATTTGCTTCCAGATAATTGATGAAAATATTGAATAGCATCCGGCCTAGAACTGATCCCTATAGAACCCTACTACAAACAGCTGAATTTACTGATGAAGGCCTATTGACAATTGCTTTTTGAGATCCATCAGTTAGCCAGCTTTCAGTCCATTTTACATGTTTGCTACTGACTCCGTAGAGTATTAATATTTTAAGTCAATATTTCCCCTACTAAATCAAAGGTTTGTTACTTCTGTGTTGTTCCCTTGATCCACCAAATGTGTATCCTTGATCAACCAATGTGATCAACTCTCATAATAGGATGAAATCAGGTTTATTTGACAATATCTGTTTAAAATAAACCCTGGCAATACTTACAATTCTAGATTATTTTTTTTAACTAATCCCATACCAGCTTTTCCATTGTTTCTTAACCTTGTAAATTCTTTTATAACAAAAAAAACCCTTTCCCTTTATTTTTTAATACTTTACAACACAGGAATTGACATAATTTTTTTTTTAATTTCTCTTTTTGTTAGCATACTTAATAACCTCCTTTTGTTATCCATGGCCCTGCCAAACATGGAGTTTACCCAGATGTCTTAGGCCTGGTCTACACTAGGACTTTAATTCGAATTTAGCAGCGTTAATTCAAACTAACCGCTCAACCGTCCACACCAGGAAGCCATTTAATTCGAACTAGAGGGCTCTTTAGTTCGAATTTGGTACTCCACCCCGACAGGTGGAGTAACGCTAAATTCGACATGGCTAGCTCGAATTAGGATAGGTGTGGATGCAAATCGAACTTAGTAGCTCCGGGAGCTATCCCACAGTGCACCACTCTGTTGACGCTCTGGACAGCAGTCGGAGCTTGGATTCTCTGACCAGCCACACAGGAAATGACCCGGGAAAATTTGAATTCATTTTCCTGTCTGGGCACTTTGAATCTGACGTCCTGGCTGGACAACAGGGCGAGCTCCGCAGCACCTGCAACGATGCAGAGCTCTCCAGCAGAGGAGTCCGGCCAATCCAAGAATAGAAAGAGGTCCCCAGCATGGACAGACCGGGAAGTCCTGGATCTGATCGGTGTGTGGGGCGAGGAGTCTGTGCTGTCGGAGCTGCGCTCCAGCAAGCGGAATGCAAAGACCTTCGAGAAGGTCTCCAAAGCAATGATAGAGAAAGGATACAGCCGGGATGCAATGCAGTGCCGCGTGAAAATCAAGGACGTGAGACAAGGCTACCAAAAAGTCAGAGCGGCAAACGGACGCTCCGGAGCCCAGCCCCAGACATGCCGCTTCTACGAGGCACTGCATGCCATTCTAGGTGGGTCTGCCACCACTGCCCCACCAGTGACCGTGGACTCAGTGGATGGCATAGTGAACCTGGACAGTTCCTCCTCGATGTTCGCCGTTGGGGAAGATGAGTAAGGGTCTGTGGAGGACGGCGCAGGCGACAGCGAACACAAAACCACTTTCCCTGACAGCCAGGATCTCTTCATCACCCTCACAGAGATCCCCTACCAACCCTCCCCGGCCGTTAACCCGGACTCTGAATCAGGGGAAGGATCAGGCGGTAAGTGCTCTAAACATGTAAACATTTATTTTTTATAAAACAGGTATAAAAAAATAGAAATACTATATATAAAATTTTCAATGAAAAACTATATGAAAAGTAGGTCCACACATATAGGGATTGAACAATAATCCTCCAGGGACAATTCAAGAAAGGTCTCATTTAGGTCCTCGAAAAGCCTCCGCAGGAGGTTCCTGGGGAGAGGTGCCTTGTTGGGTGCTCCGTGGAAGCACATTCTTCCGCGCCAGGACATCCTTATGTAGATGGGAATCATCGCCTCGACAAGCATGGCCGCATATGGTCCTGGTCTCTGCAGGGCTTCCCTTAGCATCCGCTCTTTGTGACTCCGAGGGACCCGCATCAGGGTGATCTCGTTCATGAAATGCTGCATCTAATTAGGGCAATTAGTGTATTGTTACTGTTGTGAATGGTTGACTTTTACTTTGCATAACAATGACCCTCGCTTAACAGCCACGTGTTGTAGGCCACATAGGAAAAGCATACATTGATCTTTCCCGTGCACTGGCGGGAGTGGCTGGAAAAGGGTCAGAGTATATGATTTCCAGATTGCCTTTAGCGGGAGGGCACAGCTATCCATTAACTGATAAGCAGAATGTACTGTAAGGCTTACTGCTAGACAGATTCAGCTGTCTCTCCCCACTTGTCCGCTCTCCTGTGCAATGCCGCAGCCAATGAGAGCGTATTCCGAAATCTCGAACTTGGCCTGAGATCTCGTGAGACTTGTTGCCCTGTATGGTCTTGTTCAGAGAAACTGACTAGACTGTGTTCACTGTTCGCAAACATGTATCTGTTCAAGGAAATCAGTTACTTTTCCCATCACACAGCTTCGGCTCTTTCCCGGACTGCCCCGGCATCCCCCTCGCAGAGGCTGGCGCAGATTAGGCGGCGAAAGAAAAAGACTAGGGACGAGATGTTCGCGGAACTGATGGCCTGCTCCAGAGCCGAGGCGGCAGAGCAGAGACAGTGGAGGGAGACCCTATGTCAACAGCATCGCACGCACAGCGAACGGGAGGACAGGTGGCGGCAGGAAGACCAGCAGGCGACTCAAACGCTGCTTGGGCTAATGAGGGAGCAAACAGACACGCTCCGGCGCCTTGTTGATGTTCTGCAGGACCGCAGGCAGGAGGACAGAGCCCCCCTGCAGTGTATCTGCAACCGCCCTCCCCTGCCAAGAAGTCCTGCCCCCCCCCTCACCCAAAAGTACAAGACGGAGGGGCGGTAGGGGCCGTGAGAACTGTCACTGCACCACTGCATAGCGCTAATGTACCACACACCTCTCACGCTATACATTTGTAGAAGTGCTTCCCTTACAGGCTCACCCAGTCCCAAATCCAAGTTTCATCCCCCCACTGTGTATTAGATTATTAAAAGCTGTTTGCTGTTATTCACTGTTTCGGTCACGTCTTTCGTGTCAGAGGATTTTTTTGTGTATGGGGGGGAGGGGATTTATAATTGCACGGTATAGCCTACATTAGCAGGGTACAGACTTGGGGGCATGATCAACTGCAGGGCACACACACACTGCAGTCAGTAGGCACCAGGGTCACTCTGTGTGGTGTATGCTGCCCCGGGTCATTCTGTGATGTGTATGCTTGTCCAGGGTCCTAGCGCCTGCCACCCCCTTAATGTTAAGGCACGCTGCCCTTACCATGCACTTCCACCGTAGCAACGAGCCTCTCCGCTGCCCTGAGCCCCAACAAGAGCCCTCATCCATGGACAGATACTCACCCTTCCCCCACACCCCTCACCCCTTCCTACGCCCAAACCCGCAGCCCACTGCCGTCATCCAAACCCCTATCCAAAGAAGGCACCACTCGCCCCTTCCTGCAAACCCACCCCTTCCTGCAATCCCTCCCCTCCATGCACAACCACTTGCAACCGTCCCCCACCCCAGAGACCTATGTAGGAGCAGGAGGATGTCATTCCTCTGTGGAACAAGCAGTCTGTACATCAGTGCACACCGTGCCCAGCACAGTATGCGTCCATGTTTCAACACCTGAACAGAAATGCAAAGTAAAACAAACATTTATTAATAATGAGTGTAACAATTAATTTGCTTTAAAACGTGCTTTGGAAGTGGGGGAAACTTGGAGAACGGGGTATGTAACCGCAGATCTCACTCAACACATAGAGACACAGGCCCAGGGTCAGTTTCTCTTGAAAGCAAGTGGAGAGTCATAGGTTACCCTGCTCTCCGAGGAAACTTGCTTTCAAAGCCTCCCGGATACACAGCGCTTCCCGCTGGGATATTCTCTCGGCACGGGTGTCTGGCTGAGCGTAAACTGCAGCCAGGCGATTTGCCTCAACCTCCCATCCGGACAAAAAGGTCTCGCCCTTGCTCTCACAGAGATTGTGTAGCACACAGCAAGCAGCAATAACTACGGGGATATTCTTTTCGCTGATGTCCGAGCGAGTCAGTAAGCTCCGCCATCTCCCCTTGAGACGTCCGAAAGCACACTCCACCACCATTCTGCACTTGCTCAGCCGGTAGTTGAAGAGTTCCTTCTCTCTGTCCAAGGCGCCTGTATAGGGCTTCATGAGCCAGGGCATTAGCGGGTAGGCTGGGTCCCCCAGGATCAGAAAGGACCATTATGATCATCTAGTCTGACCTCCCGCAAGATTCAGGCCACATAAGCTGACCCACCCCCTCCTGAAATAATTCTCTCCCTTGACTCTGCTGTTGAAGTCTCCAAATCATGATTTAAAGACTTCAAGAAGCAGATAATCCTCCAGCAAGCGACCCCTGCCCCATGCTGCGGAGGAAGGCGAAAAAGTCCTCGTGTCTCCTCTTAGTCATCATTCTCCAGGTCTCTCTGTCTACTATCTACCCATCTATCCTGAGAATTTACAGGATATCAGATCCTCCAGAGAGTTAGGCATTATCCCTAATTTTCTTACTCATCAGCTATAATTTTTAAATACATACACACAAACGTACAGAGCAGCCAATTCCTCTATGACTCAGCACAGAGCCCAGGAGTTTTCATCTCCCTTTGGGAAGGTTCCTTAATTAATGTTTGCTGCTAAAGCTGGATAATTAGCACAGAAGTGGAGACAGGCTTCTCTACAGCCTGTTTACACTCAGATCCTCCCTTCTTCTCTAGAGGCTGAGCAAACCCCACTGTGACTGCACAGGGCTATATTATAAATGGTGCACATCCCCGTATTGTCTCTCATTTTGGGATACTGCTGCTGATGCTGGCTTGAGAGAAGTGTGGGTCATGGATACCTGAGGGGGATTCCTAAGGAGGACACTTCTGTCTCAGAATTCACAGGTACCCATCTCTTGGTGAGGAGCTCACCTGTTTGACAAACCCTGTGCAACATGGATGTGGTGGGATAGAGAGTAAGTCTTTGGTCCTTTCCTACCTGCACAACCACGACACATCCCAGGGCTCTTGCCATAAGTGATGGGTTTGCTAAAGAATCACTGGCCAAAATCTCACTCTTTTCTGTGCACCCCGGCTCGTCCTGCCTGATGGACTCCAGCCCCAGGTGGTGCATTTCAGTGGCACAGTGAATCCTTCAGGATGAAAGGTGTTAGTAGATGAGCAATACAAGGCCAAATTCTGACACCACGGGCCGTACTTTGCTCAGGCCCCAGTGAGGCAAAACTCCCTTTGAAGCAAGAACTGAGCGCAGATATCAGGAGCCAACTGTGTGTTAGGCAGAGGGACAGGGGCTGTTACCTGACTTTTATCTGCTGGAAAACTTGGAGGTGCTAGGGCTCCTCAATAGAACAATAATGAGAATTTTTCAACATGGGTAACACATATTTTCTCCTGAGAAATCGGCTGAACTGTTATGCCTGAAACTTTCAAAAATTCTTCTCGAAGCAGAGACCCCGCATGGGAAATTTCAGTCCAAAAACCTAAAATCTGGCAAACTTGTAAGCAACTGAAAAGAAGGTCTTCTAATGGAAGATGTCAGACAGCCTTAACTACAGGTGATGCTACCAGCACAACCTAAGCTGCCCAATCCATTTGTGAATCCCAACCTTCTATGCTCTTTGCTCCAATAATGTTGGTAGCAAGGAGTTCTACAGGCCAAATAGGAATTATGGTAGCAATTACCTTTTCTCAATGTTATATGTTCAGACTTTCAATTTAACTAAATGTTCCCTTGTTCATGTTATGAGACACATTAAATATAAACGCCTGGTCTACTTTTTTTTATCAATAGATCCACAGGGTTTAAGGTCAGAAGGGATTATTTGATCATCCGGTCTGATCTCCTGTAAAACACAGGCCCATTAAATTTCACTCAGTTACCACTGTATTGAGCCAAAAGACGTGTGTGTGTGACTAAGGCCGGGTCTACACTAGGATTTTGCATCACAGAATGATAGAGCCATAAAGTTAAAAGGGAATGCGAAGGACAGCTAGTCTATGCCCTGACAAGATGCAGGATTTGTTTTGTCTTAGTCTCCAATTGAGACCAAATCCACATCCGAGTTGAGGAATGTGTACCATGACTTGCATGTTATACTTCAGACAATATAGCCTAACATAGCATTTGCCTTTTTTGAAACATTTTTCCTAATATCCAACCTAAACCGCCCTTACTGCAGTTAAGTCTATTGCTTCTTGTCTTCTCTTCAGAGGTTAAAAACAGTTTTTGGCCCTCCTTGTAACAACCTTTTAGGTATTTGAAAACTGTTATCATGTCCCCCCTCAGTCTTCTCTTATTCAGACTAAACAAACGCAGCTCTTTCAGTCTTTCCTCATAGGTTGTGTATTCAAGACCCCTAATGATCCTTTCCTCCAGTTTTTCCAGATCATTTTGCATGTTTCTCCGATTCTCCAAAGACTTGCAACCCCTCCCAACTTGATATCATCTGCAATCTTAATAAGTGTCTCTCCATGCTATGATCTAAGTCGTTGATGAAGACACGGAAAAAAACCAGACCCAGAACTGATCCCTGCAGAACGCAACTTGTTATGCCCTTCCAGCATCACTGTGAACCATTGATAACTACTCTCTGGGATCATTTTCCAACCAGTTATGCATCCACCGTATAGTAGCTCTATCTAGGTTTTATTTCTCTAGTTTCTTAATGAGAAGATCATGCAAGACTATATCGAAAGCTGTACTAAAGTCTTGCTATACATCTACTGCTTCTCTCCATCCACAGGCCTTGTTACCTTGTCAAAGAAAGTTATCATTTTGGTTTTGCATGTTTTGTTTTTGATGAATCCATGCTGACTATCACTTATCACTTTATTATCTTCTAGACATTTTCAAATTGATTCCTTAATTATTTGCTCCATTATCTTACCTGGTACAGAAGTGAAGCTGACTGGTCTTTAATTGCCTGGGTTACTCTTATTTCATCAGGCCCTGCTGACTTGAAGACACCTAACTTGTCCAAGTAACTTTTCACTTGTTCTTTCCCTATTTTAGACTCAGAACCTATCCCATTTTCACTGTCATTCTCTATGTTAGGTATCTAAACATCAACAACTGTCTTGGTGAAAACTGAAACAAAGAAGTCATTAAGCACCTCTACCATTTCCACATTTATTATTCTTGTTTTTCCCCCTTCATTTATTAATGGACCTACCCTGTCCTTGGTCTTCCACTTGCTTCTAATGTATCTGTAGAATATTTTCTTGTTATCCTTTCTCTATCTAGTTTGATCTCATTTTGTGCCTTGGCCTTTCTAATTTTGCCCCTATAAATATGTATTATTTATTTATATTACTCTTTTGTATTTTGACCTTGTTTCCACTTTTTCTTGGATCTTTTTTTTGTTTTTTTGATCATTCAAGATCTTCTGGTTAAGGCATTGTGATCTCTTGTCATACATCCTCTCTTTCCTACTCAGGGGGATAGTTTGCTCTTGTGACCTTACTAATGTCTCTCTGAAAAACTGCCAGCTGTCATCTATTTTTTTTCCCCAAAATCAAGTCTAGAACAGTCTTTCTCCTAGTACCTTTCCCCAGCTCCTGGAACAAAAAATACTCTCCAAAACATTCCAAGAACTTGTTGGATAATCTGTGCCCTGGTGTAGACAGCAGGAGATGAATTCTTCCATCGACCTAGCTACCACCTCTTGGGGATTACCTGTGCTGAGGGGAGAAACCCTTCCATCTGTGTAAGTATTGTCTATATTGAATTGCTATGTCATCACGGCTGTAGCATTTTTTGTGTAAACAACCTTCAAGCAGATCTTCCAAAAAAACTGTGCAGTCTGGATCTGCCAACATGGGGAATTGGAGAATCCAGAAATTCCCTTCACAGTGTGTCCCAATGGTTAATCAACCTCAGTGCTAAATATTTGGCCCTAATTTTGAGCTGGAATTTGCCTGGCTTCCACTTCCAGCCCTTCGTTTTCACTCAGCCTTTGTCTGGTAGATTACAGAGCCCATTACTACCGGTGATTTTCTTCCTATGAAAGTCTCCTCTTGATCATCTTTTTGATAAGTTGAACAGATATACACATTAAAGTCTAATGATCCAGCCTTTTCTCTATCCTCAAATCATTTTTGTGGCTCATTTTTGCACTCTCTCCAAGTACATCTTTTTTCCAATCTGGACCCCAGAATTGGATTCAGTTTGTTTCACCAATCCCATGTGACGAGGTCAAATCCTTCTCCTGCTCCACCTCACCAACTCAATAGTTACCCCTACTAAATCAAATGCCTCTGAGAAATCAAGGTTCATTGTATCAGTATTTTTCCCTTGATCAACCAATGTGTATTCTCATAAAAAGATGAAATCAAGTTTATTTGACAAGACCTGTTTTGCATTAACCCTGTTGGTGACTGGCATTACTTACATATCTAGACATTTTTTTTCCTAATCTTATACCAAATGTTCTGTTGTTTCATAACCTAGTTAATTCTATTATAAGAAAAACCTTTCCCTTTATTTTTATTACTTTACATTTTAAAACAGGAATTGACATAAAACTTTTCCAGGATTTCTCTTCTTCTTAATATACTTAATAAACACCTTCTTGTGATTCATAGCCCTGCAAACATGCAGGTTTCCCTGATATCTTAACATCCCTTATGAATTTTTTTAACTTCCAATTTCTGTTCTTGGCGATCAATTTTCCCTTTTTCCTCCTTGTTATATATTGCTTCCCCCCTCTCCCTTGCTGCCTTCACTTTCCACTGATCTGGATTTTTACTCAAAGTTATTCACTTTGTTGACTGTGGAATCATAAGATTTCCACTATCTAATAAACTGTTATCAAAGAATTACCAATTTTCATTCATATTTTCCTGTTTACAGTTTTCCTCCCAATCAGTTTTGCTGATAATTTTCCTCAGATTTGGGGAATTAGTTCCCTTGGAGCACTAAGTGTCTATCGTTAGTATTGGTTGGGAACTGTCCATTTGAATGTAAATTAGTTAGATTTTTTATTTTTCTCTCCTATATCATATGCTCTTTTCTTTGTTTCTTGTGCAAACTAAAGAGTCCCAGACTCTTCCAGCTGTTTGCATATGTCAGTCTCCCCCATTCTGAAAGCCTTTCTTGGAAATCCCTTTTACATATGCTATACCTTTCATAGAGATTGGGTGACCAAAACTGAACACAGATCGCAAACATGTTATTCTCCATCCTGTATCTTAGGGATCTGAACATTGTTTTGTTTTGTCCTTTGCTGCGAATGAGCAAGTGTTTATCATGAGCTGCTATCAATGGGGCCCAGATCTTCTCCCTGAGGTATGTTCTAGTTGGGATGTTTCTCCCAGGACATGTCTTCCTAAAGGGTTGTTTTTCCCCCCTCTCTGATTTCAAGCAACTGGTTGAATGGGGAACTCCCCTCAGTATGGACTCCCTATCCTGGCTCTCATTGCATTAAGGAACAATGATAGATAACCACTATCCACACTTGTGTTTCCTACTGGTGCCTCTTAGGGTTCCCCCACCACAAAATGTACGAATTATTAACGCAAGCAGCATAATAAAATTATGGAATTGGATTTAGTAGGGTCATTGCTCATAGTTATTCTCTCTGAATAATGAAAATGTAATTTTTCAGTGTGAGAAGAGCACTCAATCTGCTTATCCCATGAGAACTGCGTCCACTACTGCATGCAGTGTCTCATATTAATGTTGTCTCCATTTAGGCATTTCTACTGCAACCATCACCCGAGATCCTGGGAACACACAGGAAGTCAGGGGAGCATACGCTAAATGCAGAAGACACCCTTATGCCTCCGAGTTGGACACGTTCTCCTCTACGCTATGTCAGATTCGAACACAACCGACTTCAGAAACCCCTCCACCTTCATCCTGCTGGGCATTCCTGGCCTAGAGGCAGCCCATGTCTGGATTTCCATCCCCTTCTGTGCTATGTACACCATAGCTGTGTTGGGGAACTTCACCATCCTGTTCATCGTGAAGAGGGAGCCCAGCCTCCACGGGCCCATGTTCTATTTTCTCTGCATGCTGTCTGTCACCGACTTGGTCATGTCCACATCAACCCTACCCAAAATGCTGAGCATCTTCTGGTTCAATTCCAGGGAGATCAGTTTCAATGCCTGCCTCACCCAGATGTATTTCATTCACTGCTTCTCAGGGATGGAGTCTGGAATCCTCGTGGCCATGGCTTTGGATCGCTACGTGGCCATCTGCCATCCCCTGAGACATTCCATCATCCTGACAAACTCTGTTGTGGCCAAGATAGCCCTGGCCGTGGTACTGCGTAGTGGCATAATCACATTACCCTATCCCTTCCTGGCGAGGCGGTGGCCATATTGCAGAACCAATATCATCCCCCACTTTTGTTGTGGGCATATAGCTGTGGTGAAGCTGGCCTGCGCTGACATCCGCATCAGTAGTTACTATGGCCTGTTTGATCTTCTCTCTGTGATCGGAATGGACGTGGTTTTTATTGCCGTGTCCTATACTCTGATCCTCCGGGCCATCTTCCGCCTCCCCACAAAGGATGCCCGGCTCAAAACTTTTGGAACCTGCATCTCTCACCTTTGTGCCATCTCAGCTTTGTACATCCCGGATTTCTTCTCCTCTCTCACACACCGGTTTGGCCACAATGTGCCCCGGCACTTCCTCGTTCTCATTGCCAGTGTGTACCTTTTGGTGCCCCCCATGATACACCCCATCATTTATGGGGTGAGGACCAAGCAGATCCGGGGCAGGCTGCTCCAGCTCTTTTTTTCATAAGGAGACCTAAATGTTTTCTCCTTGTGCTCTGGCTTTCAGATTGAGCTCCGTGCAGAGCTGGCTGGTATATAATGCTGAGACCTCTTGCCTGAATCACTTCCTGGACAGACAAAGAGACAGTAAACCCTTCCCTGTCCTCACTGTGCTGTGTCAATGTGATGAACTGGGGAGTCAGATTACGTACACTACACTGGGTTGTGACCTTTCTAATTGCTCTTAGCTGAATGCCTGAAATTACAGTCTTACCCCATCTCTTCTGTCAAGCCTCATCGCTGCTGTGTGTCTTCTCCCCAATGCCCTGCCCTTGTCACTAACTCTGTATAGAGAGAGAGACCCTATCAGGACTCCTGGGATCTATCTCAGCTCTGAGAGGGGGGTGGGGTATACTGGGTAACAGCAGGAGGCAGATATATCTGTGCTCTAAATAAGAAGATCAGAATGGCCATAATGGGTAAAACCAATGTTCCACGTGCCAGGTGCTTCAGAGGGAATGAACAGAACATGGAAATCAGCCTGTGATTCGTGTGGAGCAGCTCAGCAGAAGGGGGCAGAAGCCCTGAGTCTGGGCTGTCTCAGATTCATCTGGCAGGAGTTCAAGCCTCCAGCCCCAGCAGGCGCCACTGGGGAAAGGGCACAGCTCAAGCTGCCCTGGCAGCAGCGGCAGAAGAAGCCCTCAGTTCAGGCTGCCCCAGACCTTGCCGCAGCCACAGAGCAGAGACAGGAGCTGTGGGGGGCGACGGGGAGAGAAGCCCTATTCATTTGTTTCCCCTCCTCCTTCCATACTGCGCCCACCAGGGGTTGCCTCCTTTCCCCTGTGCTTAGATGAACCTTATGTGGTGGGTTTTTTGCCTCCCCTGCTTCACCATTTAGGGGCTGATCTCTTCCTTCCATCTCCCTTTCCCTGTCTGGAGATAGAGACGTGTTGTGCAGTGCCACCAGTACAGTCACTGCAATGGTGGTCTTCTCCCTCTTTGCCCAGAGGATCATCATAGGTCCATGACACCGTCCCCCACTGTTCTGCGGGATGAGCTTCACTATTTTCTGGTGGACACCTGCGATTTCAAGGGTAAGGTGAAGCTCCCTCTCCAGTGTTGGGGAGACTTCCATCTCGTCTTCTGGGCCACGAGGGCTGTTTTGGAGGAGTTGACGGGAACCGGGAGGCAGGACATCCTGATCTACCAGTGGGCTCGCAACTTCTGTGACAAGCCGTTCAGGTGGGTCAGTGATTGTTGTAAGGCCAGATGGGGATTCCATGCTCACGAGGATCCACCTCGTCCCTCAATGTTATGAAGGTTGAAGAAGCCGAAACTCTTTCCCTTACCATGGCTGCCGGCAAGCCGAATTCTGTTGCCCAGTCGAGCGTATGTGACATCTCACACCAAACCATCAGACACCCAATATAAGAGTCAAAATGCGAACTTGTAGCAAAAGCACATGTGCTATGTAACGTGAATCACTTGATTCAGTGTGAAATAGTCTTCCTTTTGTTCTCTAAAATGTATCTTTTCAAATACTACTCTCCCTTTCTTTCATCCCGCAGCTGTAAATGTTTCTACGCTCCCTCTATCATCTCCATCCCAGAGGCTACTGCAGATTAGAAGGCAAAAATACGCACTTGCAACGAGATATTCTCAGAGCTCATGCAGTCCTCCCACACTGAAAGAGCTCAGCAGAACACGGGGAGGCAAACAAAGGCCGAGTCCCCTCCTGACCTCCTCCCCAAGTTCCATATCCTCCTCACCCAGATGCCCAAAAACGCAGGAGGGGGGAGAGTCTATGGGCACCCAGTCACTGCACCTCAGAGGACTGCCCAAGCAACAGAAGGCTGGCATTCAATACATTTTGAACTGTAGTGTGGCCTTGTCCTTCCCTCCTCCCCTCATCCACCACCACACCCAGTGCTTCCCGGCTCACCTACCCCTCCTGGGCTACCTTGCGAGTTTTCACACTATTTGTGTGATGAATTAATAAAGAATGCATAATTTGGAAACAACAATGACTTTATTGCCTCTGAAAGTGGTGATCGAAGGGGGGAGGTCAGCTGGCTTACACAGAATTACAGTCAACCAAGAGGGCGGGTTTTCATAGACTCATAGACTTTTAGGTCAGAAGGAACCATTATGATCATCTAGTCTGACCTCCTGCACAATGCAGGCCACAGAATCTCACCCACCCACTCCTGTAACAAGCCCCTAACCTATGTCTGAGTTATTGAAGTCCTCAAATTGTGGGTTGAAGACCTCAAGCTGCAGAGAATCCTCCAGCAAGTGATCCGTGCCCCACGCTGCAGAGGAAGGCGTTTTGAGAAACCTCCAGGGCCTCTGCCAATCTGCCCTGGAGGAAAATTCCTTCCCAATCCCACCCCATCTAACATCCCATCACAGACCACTGGGCATACTTACCTTTGATAATCAAAGATCAATTGCCAAATTAATTGCCAAAATTAGTCTATCCCATCATACCATCCCCTCCATAAACTTATCAAGCTTAGTGTTGAAGTAAGATATGTCTTTTGCCCCCACTACTCCCCTTGGAAGGCTGTTCCAGAACTTCACTCCTCTAATGGTTAGAAACCTTCATCTGATTTCAAGTCTAAACTTCCTAGTTTCCAGTTTATATCCATTTGTTCTTGTGTCCACATTGCTACTAAGCTTAAATAATTCCTCTCCCTCCCTAGTATTTATCCCTCTGATATATTTATAAAGAGCAATCATATCCCCCCTCAACCTTCTTTTAGTTAGGCTAAACAAGCCAAGCTCTTTGAGTCTCCTTTCATAAGACAGGTTTTCCATTCCTCGGCTCATCCTAGTAGCCCGTCTCTGTACCTGTTCCAGTTTGAATCCATCCTTCTTAAACATGGGAGACCAGAGCTGCACACAATATTCCAGATGAGGTCTCACCAGTGCCTTGTATAATGGTACTAACACCTCCTTATCTTTGCTGGAAACATCGCCTGATGCATCCTAAAACCGCATTAGCTTTTTTAACGGCCTTATCACATTGGCG
The DNA here is from genome assembly GCF_020497125.1 of Mauremys mutica. Classification (NCBI taxonomy): domain Eukaryota; kingdom Metazoa; phylum Chordata; order Testudines; family Geoemydidae; genus Mauremys; species Mauremys mutica. Next base: position 373,138,210 of record NC_059072.1, on the reverse strand, counting down.
GCTCATAGTCATCCTGTGATCAACCAATACTCACGTCCTTCTCCTCCTCCGTTACTCCCAACTGATGTGTCCCCAATTTATAACTAAAATTCTTATTATTAATCCCTAAATGCATGACCTTGCACTTTTCACTATTCAGTTTCATCCTATTACTATTACTCCAGTTTACAAGATCATCCAGATCTTCCTGTACGATATCCCGGTCCTTCTCTGTGTTAGCAATACCTCTCAGCTTTGTGTCATCTGCAAACTTTATTAGGTATCAGAGGGGTAGCCGTGTTAGTCTGGTTCTGTAGAAGCAGCAAAGAGTCCTGTGGCACCTTATAGACTAACAGACGTTTTGCAGCATGAGCTTACAGCCTCAGAAACCATCCTGACATTATAATCAAAGAGGCTGATAAAGGAGGTGCTGTTGTCATCATGAACAGGTCTGACTACCAAAAGGAGGCCGCCAGACAACTCTCCAATACTAAATTTTACAGGCTACTTCCCTCAGATCCCACTGAGGAATACACTAAGAAACTGCACCATCTACTCAGGACACTCCCGACACTACCACCCGACCTACTCAACATACCCTTAGAGCCCCGACCAGGGTTATTCTATCTACTACCCAAGATCCACAAACCCGGAAATCCTGGACGCCCCATCATCTCGGGAATTGGAACTCTCACTGAAGGACTGTCTGGATATGTAGACTCTCTACTCAGACCCCTATGCTACCAGCACTCCCAGCTATCTCCGTGACACCACTGATTTCCTGAGGAAACTACAATGCATTGGTGACCTTCCAGAAAACACCATCCTGGCCACCATGGATGTAGAGGCTCTCTACACAAACATCCCACATACTGATGGAATACAAGCTGTGAGGAACAGTATCCCTGATGATGCCACAGCACACCTGGTTGCTGAGCTCTGTGGCTTTATCCTCACACACAACTATTTCAAATTTGCTGACAATATATATCTCCAGATCAGTGGCACCACTATGGGCACCCGTATGGCCCCACAATATGCCAATATTTTTATGGCCGACCTGGAACAACGCTTCCTCAGCTCCCGTCCACTCACACCCCTTCTCTACCTACGCTACATCGATGACATCTTCATCATCTGGACCATGGGAAGGAGACTCTGGAAAAATTCCACCACGATTTCAACAGCTTCCACCCCTCCATCAACCTCAGCCTGGACCAATCTACACGGGAGGTCCACTTCCTAGACACCACGGTGCAAATAAGTGATGGTCACATCAACACCACCCTATACCGAAAACCTACCGACCGCTATGCCTACCTTCATGCCTCCAGCTTCCATCCCGGACACACCACAAGATCCATCGTCTACAGCCAAGCACTGAGGTACAACCGTATCTGCTCTAACCCCGCAGACAGAGACCAACACCTAGAAAATCTCCACCAAGCATTCTCAAGACTACAGTACCCACACGAGGAAATAAGGAAACAGATCAACAGAGCCAGACGTGTACCCAGAAGCCTCCTACTGGAAGACAAACCCAAGAAAGAAACCAACAGGACTCCACTGGCCATCACATACAGTCCCCAGCTAAAACCCCTACAACGCATCATCAGGGAT
>NC_059072.1:371721689-371934666 GCF_020497125.1 Mauremys mutica | reverse complement strand
TCTCTCTCCCACCAGCGTTCATCTCCTCTCCCAAGACTCATGTTCAGCTTTCCCGGGCATGAACAACGATGGTGTCATACGGCCTCCAATCCCCTTCCTGGGTTCTCACGTTACCTGCTCAGGTCTCCTCCCTCAAGGCCAGTCTCCCATCCCCCAGTGCGATCGTCCTCCCAGGCCAACACCCCCCACTCAGCATTCACAGGCCACAGTAAGAACAGTCCCAGTTCGTCACATCTCTCCCCCCTTCGAGGACCGAACTGAGCGGGGTCACTTCAGCCAGTGACCTGGGGAAGTTGGAACCTACCCACGTTCCGGGGATGCCCCAACATCTCTCTCATTCCTTGGGGAGAATTACCCCAGGCCCTTCCAGTTTCCCGCCCCCCTTTAGGTCGGGGGGGGGGGCTCGGTGGCACTGTAGTTCGCATGTGGGAAGGTTTATGCCGGCCCGTGCCCTTTCCCCACCCCAGTACCCCTGGGGTTCAAGCTGGGCTGGGGTCTTCTCCCAGCGTTCCAGGCTGGGGGGCTGTGATGTCGGGCTCTCTCGGTTCAGAGCCCCCATTTTGACCTTGCCCCCCTCTGGACAGGCTCCTCTGTGCTGGGCCAGGGTTCCTACAGCCATTTTCCCCTTGTCCGGGCCTTCCTCCCCCTCTGGCAGGGGGCACAGGGAGCGGCAGTGCTGCCGGACATGGGCAAAGACCCCAGGCCAGTAATAGTTCTGTAGCAGCCTCTGCTGGGTACGCCAGGCTCCCTGGTGCCCTGAGAGGGGGATGTCATGGGCCCGGCACAGCAGCTGGTGGCGATACTCCTGGGGTACCACCAGCTGCCTCCTGAGCCCCCCGACTCCATTTCCCCTGGGGAAGCCCATTCTCGGTACAGGAGCCCCTTCTCCCACAGGAACCTTTTCCGGCCACCCCCCCCCCCATGGTCTGTACCGCACCGAGGTCGGCCAGGTCCCTTATCCTCCGCAAGGAGGGATCTTTCTGCAACTCAGCAGCTGGGACAGGGACGGGGACCTGCTCTCTCTCACCGGCTGGGTCTGAAGCTGCAGCCTCCCTGAGCCGTGTCCCTGGGCGTTCCCTCCCCACCTGGTCAGGGTCCTGCGCCTCGGGCAAGGTACCCTCCCCGTTGTCAGGGCGCAGTGCCCTGCGCCGACTCTGACTACGGGTCACGACCAGGACACCCCGGGCGTTGCTTGACCAGTCCTCCAGGTCCCCCCCTCAACACCTTAGTGGGCAAATGTGGGTGCACCCCCACGTCCTTGGGGCCCTCCTTGTCCCCCCACTTCAGGTGTACCCTCGCCACGGGCACCTTGAATGGGGTCCCGCCCACCCCCGTCAGGGTCAGGTAGGTGTTGGGCACCATCCGATCTGGGGCCACCACCCCAGGCCGGGCCAGCGTCACCTCTGCGCCCGTGTCCCAGTATCCATTGACCATCCACCTCCAGGGGGACAAGACAATCACTCCACGGGGACAGCCCCGCACCCACCCTGTAAACCAAAAACCCTGAGTGTGGAGCATCCAGCCCCCCAGAGGAGCTGGCCTGCGGCCCTCTTCCCTCCTCAGCAGGTGGTACACTGCCAGCCCCCCTTGCCTGGGAAACGCTGCCCCTCATCCAGCTGGGTCTTTACCCAGTCAACCCTCTGTGGGTTGGGGTCTGCTCGGTCTGTCCCTGAGCTTGGGGAACTGGGCCCGTATGTGGCCTCTTTGGCCACAGCGGATAGCAGCCCATGTCCCATGGGTCCCCTTGAGCAGGGTTCTCCATGCTTCCCCTTCGGGAGGTCCCTAGGTCACTCTTTTTCCGCCTTGTGGCAGGCCTGTTCCTTTGGGACTCCTCCCTGTTATCCCCTGGCCCACTGTCCACAAACTCGTTGGCCAGCTGGCCCGCGTGCTGCAGGTTCTCTGGCTTCTGGTCCATCAACCACAGCCTCAGGTCGGACGGGCACTGCGCATACAGGTGCTCCAGTATGAATAGGTCAAGCAGGTTCTCTCTAGTTTGGGCCCCAGCTGTCCACTTGCGGGCGTACCCCTGTGCCCGGTTGGCCAGTTGTAGGTATGTGACCTCACGGGTTTTAAGCTGACTCTGGAACCTCTTTCGGTACATCTCAGGAGTCAGCCCAATCTTGCGGAGCAGGGCCTCTTTGAACAGTTTGTAGTCCCCCGTCTCCGCCCCTCTCATTCGGCTGTACACCTCCACGGCGGTGGAGTCCAGTAAGTGGGTGAGAAACTGGAGCCTGTCTGCAGGGTCAACCCTGTGCAGCTCGCAGGCCGTCAGGAAGGTGTCTATGTCCTCCCCCTCCTTACGCCGGGCCAGGAAGCTCTTATCAAAGATCTTTGTAGGCTTGGGTCCCCCCTCACTCACCGCAGTCGGGGCCCCGCTGCTCCTCAGCCGGGCCAGGTCCAGCTCATGCTGACGCTGGTTCTCCTCGTGTTTACGCTGGTTCTCCCGTTTCTTCAGTTCTTGCCTCCTTAACTCGAGCTCTTCCCGTCTCAGCTCCCTGTCTTGTTCCAGCCGCATCCGTTCCAGGGACGGGGAGCTCTGCTGGGACGATCCCCTGCTGGCTGCCGGGGTCAGGGTGCCCTCGGTTTCGCTGGGCTTCTCCCAACCCCTCCCCTAGGTATAGGTGGGCAGGGTCTCGGGGTGTCCTCGGCAGCAGTCTGGCCCCTCCCAGCCATGTCAGGTCCCAGGGTCCACTCTGCGTCCGCCGGGCGGCTTCCCTCAAGGACAGGGCTTGGTTCACCCAAGCGATCCGTCTCCTCCAGCTGGGCAATTAGCTGTTCCTTGGTGGACTTCCCAATGCGCAGCCCCCTCTGCCTGCACAGCTCCATCATAGAATCTCAGGGTTGGAAGGGACCTCAGGAGGTATCTAGTGCAACCCCCTGCTCAAAGCAGGACCAACCCAACTAAATCATCCCAGCCAGGGCTTTGTCTCTAAGGAAGGAGATTCCACCACCTCCCTAGGTAACCCATTCCAGTGCTTCACCACCCTCCTAGTGAAAAAGTTTTTCCTAATGTCCAACCTAAACCAGGTCTTTCTTAAGGCGCTTAGCAAACATCTTCCTGCTGGCCACTCGCCGGCCTGTGCTCTCCGCTTCCCACCGGTTCCAGGGAGACCCCTCGTGCACCAGCCCTTCTTCAGGTCACCCCCTCTCTGCCAGGGTCGAGCTGCAGACTCCTCCGCCCCTGGGACCGCTCACTGCGATCCCCCGGGGGCCCCTGGTACTGCAACAGTCCTTCTCGCTGGTCACACACTCCCAGGGGTTAATTGCCCCCTGACCCCGTCTCTCTCTGACTCTTCAGCGCGCCTGGTTCCCGTCAGTCCCCCTTTGCTTTACTGCTCCCCAGTCACTTATTGCAGGAAGCATCGTCCACGGGGTGCAGTAGATCCTACCGCTGCCACCAGTTGTCATGGAGTGTGGGGGGGGACAAGGCCCTGCACCCCCGGCTTCCTGCGATTCCCCAGGACTCTCAGCCAGCCAGTAAAGCAGCAGGTTTATTAGGCGACAGGAACACAGTCCAGGACAGGTTTTGCAGGCACAGACAACAGGATCCTCCCCAATTAGGTCCATCTTGGGGTCCCAGGGGCACCACAGCCCCCTTGGGGGGTCAGAGCCCGTCTGCGCCTCCCTCCGTTCCCCAGCCAGCTCCCGAAAACTCTCTCTCTCCCCACAGCGTCTCCTCTCCCAGCCTCTGTTCAGCTTCCCGGGCAGAGGTGTCTCCTGGCCTCCAACCCCTTCCTGGGTTCTCACGTTACCTGCTCAGGTCTCCTCCGTCAAGGCCAGTCTCCCATCCCCCAGTGCCGATCGTCCTCCCAGGCCGACACCCCCCACTCAGCATTCACAGACCACAGTAAGAACAGTCCGAGTTCGTTACAGGGAGGGCCCGGGCGTCCCGGCCCCCGGCGTTCCCCTGCCCGAGCCGGGCAGGACCCGGGCGTCCCGGCCCCGGCGTTCCCCTGCCCGAGCCGGGCAGGACCCGGGCGTCCCGGCCCCGGCGTTCCCCTGCCCGAGCCGGGCGGGACCCGGGCGTCCCGGCCCCGGCGTTCCCCTGCCCGAGCCGGGCGGGACCCGGGCGTCCCGGCCCCCGGCGTTCCCCTGCCCGAGCCGGGCGGGACCCGGGCGTCCCGGCCCCCGCGTTCCCCTGCCCGAGCCGGGCGGGACCCGGGCGTCCCGGCCCCCGGCGTTCCCCTGCCCGAGCCGGGCGGGACCCCGGCGTACCGGCCCCCGGCGATCCCCTGCCCCACCCGGGGGGGACCCGGGTGTCCCGGCCCCCGGCGGTCCCCTGCCCGAGCCGGGCGGGACCCGGGCGTCCCGGCCCCCGCGTGCCCCTCCCCGAGCCGGGCGGGACCCGGGCGTCCCGGCCCCCGCGTTCCCCTGCCCGAGCCGGGCGGGACCCGGGCGTCCCGGCCCCCGCGTTCCGCTGCCCGAGCCGGGCGGGACCCGGGCGTCCCGGCCCCCGCGTTCCCCTGCCCGAGCCGGGCGGGACCCGGGCGTCCCGGCCCCCGCGTTCCCCTGCCCGAGCCGGGCCGGACCCGGGCGTCCCGGCCCCCGGTGTTCCCCTGCCCGAGCCGGGCGGGACCCGGGCGTCCTGGCCCCCGGCGTTCCCCTGCCCGAGCCAGGCGGGACCCGGGCGTCCTGGCCCCCGGCGTTCCCCTGCCCGAGCCGGGCGGGACCCGGGCGTCCCGGCCCCCGGCGTTACCCTGCCCGAGCTGGAGAGGACCCAGGCGTCCTGGCCCGGCATTACCCTGCTCTCTGTCTCCGCAGACCTGGAGTTCACGGTGCGGGTCCTGCTCTATGCGCTGATCTTCCTGCTCAGCGTCTTTGGGAACTCGCTGATCATCGTGGTGCTGGTGCTGAATCGCCGCCTGCGCACGGTCACCAACTCCTTCCTGCTCTCGCTGGCGCTGAGCGACCTGCTGCTGGCGCTGTGCTGCATGCCCTTCACCCTCGTGCCCAACCTCATGGGCACCTTCGTCTTCGGCCCCGCCGTCTGCAAGCTCGTGGCCTATCTCATGAGTGAGTGGGGGCGGGGCAGGGCGGGGGCTGGGCACCTGGGGGGTCCAGGAGTGGAGCCGGGGATCTGGGGGTCCAAGGTGCTGGGTGGGGATCTGGGGGGGTGGGACCAGGGATCTGGGGTTGCCATGGATCTGTGGGGGGCAGGGGCAGGGCTGGGGACCTGGGGGGCCAGGGATCTGGGTGCCAGGGGCTGGGCAGGGCTGGGGATCTCTGGGCACCAGAGTCCGGCCCGGGGGGGTGGCCAGGGAGCTCCCAGGCAGAGCTCCAGCCCCTGCTGGAGCCGGGGGAGGGTCAGGCCGGGGTCGATCTCCCTGCCCCTGGGACTGGCACTGGGTGCCCGGTTCGCCTGCACCCCTGCGCTGGGCAGTGCCGGGCATGGGCCGGGGGGGTGCTCATGCGGCGTGTGCCCCCCCCAGGCATCTCCGTCAGCGTCTCCACCTTCAGCCTGGTGGCGATCGCCATTGAGCGGTACAGCGCCATCTGCAACCCGCTGCAGTCCCGCGTGTGGCAGACCCGCTCCCACGCCTACCGGGTCATCGCCAGCACCTGGCTGCTGTCCCTGCTGCTCATGCTGCCCTACGCCATCTTCAGCACCACCGTGCCCCCGCCCGGCCCGCCTCGCCCAGTGCCAGCACCGCTGGCCCAGCCAGCCCTTCAAACAGGCCTGGTGAGTCGGGCCCCCGTGCCCCCCAGCATCCCCCTGTGCCCTCTGTGCCCCCCAACATCCCCCTGTGCCCCCCAACATCCCCCTGTGCCCCCCAGCGCCCGCCCGCCCGGCCCGGCCTCGCCCAGTGCCAGCACCGCTGGCCCAGCCAGCCCTTCAAACAGGCCTGGTGAGTCGGGCCCCTGTGCCCCCCAGCCTCCCCCTGTGCCCCCCAGCATCCCACTGTGCCCTCTGTGCCCCCCATCATCCCCCTGGGCCCCCCCGCGCCCGCCCGGCCCGGCCTCGCCCAGTGCCAGCACCGCTGGCCCAGCCAGCCCTTCAACCAGGCCTGGTGAGTCGGGCCCCGTGCCCCCCAGCATCCCCCTGTGCCCCCCAGCATCCCCCTGTGCCCCCTGTGCCCCCCAGCATCCCCCTGTGCCCCCCAGCGCCCGTCCGCCCGGCCCGGCCTCGCCCAGTGCCAGCACCGCTGGCCCAGCCAGCCCTTCAAACAGGCCTGGTGAGTCGGGCCCCCTGTGCCCCCCAGCATCCCCCTGTGCCCCCTGTGCCCCCCAGCATCCCCCTGTGCCCCCCAGCATCCCCCTGTGCCCCCCAGCGCCCGTCCGCCCGGCCCGGCCTCGCCCACTGCCCAGCACCGCTGGCCCAGCTAGCCCTTCAAACAGGCCTGGTGAGTCGGGCCCCTGTGCCCCCCAGCATCCCCCTGTGCCCCCTGTGCCCCCCAGCATCCCCCTGTGCCCCCCAGCATCCCCCTGTGCCCCCCAGCATCCCCCTGTGCCCCCCAGCGCCCGCCAGGCCCGGCCTCGCCCAGTGCCAGCACCGCCGGCCCAGCCAGCCCTTCAAACAGGCCTGGTGAGTCGGGCCCCCGTGCCCCCCAGCATCCCCCTGTGCCCCCTGTGCCCCCCAGCATCCCCCTGTGCCCCCCAGCGCCCGCCCACCCGGCCCGGCCTCGCCCAGTGCCAGCCCCGCCGGCCCAGCCAGCCCTTCAAACAGGCCTGGTGAGTCGGGCCCCCTGTGCCCCCCAACATCCCCCTGTGTCCCCCAGCATCCCCCTGTGACCCCTGTGCCCCCCAGCATCCCCCTGTGCCCCCCAGCATCCCCCTGTGCCCCCCAGCGCCCGCCCGCCCGGCCCAGCCTCGCCCAGGGGGCCCAGCCAGCCCTTCAAACAGGCCTGGTGAGTCGGGCCCCCTGTGCCCCCCAGCATCCCCCTGTGCCCCCTGTGCCCCCCAGCATCCCCCTGTGCCCCCCAGCATCCCCCTGTGCCCCCCAGCATCCCCCTGTGCCCCCCAGCGCCCGCCCGCCCGGCCGGGCCTCGCCCAGTGCCAGCACCGCTGGCCCAGCCAGCCCTTCAAACAGGCCTGGTGAGTCGGGCCCCCTGTGCCCCCCAGCATCCTCCTGTGCCCCCCAGCATCCCCCTGTGCCCTACTTGCCCCCCAGCATCCCCCGGTGCCCCCCAGCATCCCCCTGTGCCCCCCAGCGCCCGCCCAGCCCGGCCTCGCCCAGTGCCAGCACCGCCAGCCCAGCCAGCCCTTCAAACAGGCCTGGTGAGTCGCCCGCACTGAGTCCTGGCACCCCCGCCCCCCTGTGCCCCCCAGCGCCTGCGTCCCCCCGCAGTGGGGCCCGGGCGGGGCTCTGGCCCAGCGGACGCGCTGAAGGGGCGGTGCCGGGAGCCAGGCCCCCGTTGGGATGGGGCAGCCGGCGTGGGTGGCCTGGCCCGGCTGACGGGGGGTGTACAGGCCCCGGGAGGGGGGTGCTCAGGCTGGCAGCCGGGCTGAGGAGCTCCCATGAGACGGGCTGTCCCCCCGCCAGGTACATCCTGCTGCTCCTCATCCTCTTCTTCATCCCCGGCACGGTGATGGCCGTGGCCTACGGACTCATCTCCCGCGAGCTCTGCCGCGGCATCCGCTTCGAGATGGACTTCAAGAGAGAAGCCACCAGTGAGTGAGAGGCAGAGACCCACCCCCCCGGAGCCCCCCTGTCCACACGCCCCCCCCCGAAGCCCCCTGTCCACACACACACACACCCGGAGTCCCCCTGTCCACACGCCCCCCCCCCCGGGGTCCCCTGTCCACCCCCCCACCCCCCGAGGCCCCCTGTCCACACACACACACACACCCGGACCCCCCCGTCCACACGCCCCCCTCCCCGGGCCCCCCTGTCCACACACACACGGGGCCCCCCTGTCCACAACCCCCCCCAGACCCCCTGTCCACACATCCCCACCCCCGGAGCCCCCCTGTCCACACAGCCCCCCCCCCGGGGTGCCCTGTCCACACACACACACACACCCAAGGCCCCCTGTCCACACACACACACACACGGGGCCCCCCTGTCCACACCCCCCCCCCCAGGCCCCTCTGTCCACCCCCCCCAGACGCCCTGTCCACACCCCCCCACCCCCCGGAACCCCCTGTCCACACACACACACCAGGATCCACCCGTCCACCCCTGGTGTCCCCCCTCCACACACCCTGTCACAGAGTCCCCGGGTGATGCTCTGGAACTGCTCCCCACCAAGCCAGGCAGGACTCTGGGGAGCCTCCTCTCCCTCGGAGCAGCCTGTCCCCAGGGCAAGAAGCTCCCACGGCTTCACCTCCGGGGTCTCTCCTTGGAGCATTCAGCATCCTCTGCCCCTCCGTGCGCTTCCCCCAGCGAGTCCGCCCAGCGGGGTCCTGGGGGGCCACAGGGTCCTGCCCCCCCACTGCGCAGTCAGACGTGACTCTCAGCCAGCCAGTAACACAGAAGGTTTATTAGGCGACAGGATCACAGCGTAGAACAGAGCTTGTTAGCACAGAAATCAGCCAAGTCCATCTTGGGGAGTCCTGGGCCAGACGCCCTGGACTCCCCCTCTTCCGGTCCCCCCGCAGGCTGCCAGCCTCCAGCCACCCCACCTCCCACACACCCCTTGATGCCCCTCCTCCTTCTCTGTGTCTCCAGCTGGTCGCACCCCCCTCCTGGGTCTCAGGTTATGTAGCTGCAAACAGCTGGGCAGCCTCACCTGCCCCAGGGCCTCGGCAAAATCACACCCCCAATTCCCACCTCTGAAGTATTGGTGCAGCACACAGGGAAACTGAGGCACAGCCAGTATTGCTATAGGACACTAAGACTCACATGCACCATAACAAGATAAATAAACCCCCACTTTGTCGCACCGTCCACCCCCAGGGTCCCTCATTCACACCCGCCAACCCCCCCCTCCACTTCCCAGGCCCCCGCTACACCCCCTTGGACTCCCCTCAGGCCTGTCCGCAGACACGGGCGGGAATGGGCCGACCCCTGGCTCTGTTCTCTCCCCAGGTCTCCAGCACGGCAGCACGGAGCCCCTGGCACCGGGGGTGGAGGACGACGGCTGCTACGTGCAGCTGGCCAGGCCGGGGGGGGCGCTGGAGCTGAGCTTGCTGGGCCGGGCGGGCGTGGGGCAGCCGGACCGCGCCCGCGTTAACAGCTCGCAGGCCATGCTGCTGGCCAAGAAGCGGGTGATCCGCATGCTGATCGTCATCGTGGTGATGTTCTTCCTCTGCTGGCTCCCCATCTTCTCTGCCAACACCTGGCGCGCCTTCGCCCCGGCCTCGGCCCAGCGGGCGCTCTCGGGCGCCCCCATCTCCTTCATCCACCTGCTGTCCTACACCTCGGCCTGCACCAACCCGCTCATCTACTGCTTCATGAACCGGCGGTTCCGCTCCGCCTTCGCCGCCACCTTCGCCCGCTGCCGCCCCCGGCGCCCGCCCCGGCCCCCGCCCGACGACGACATGCCCGCCACGGGCGCCTCCCTCTCCAAGATCAGCTACACCACCGTCAGCAGCCTGGGCCCCCCCTAGGGACCCCCCTAGCACCCCCCGTCAGCAGCCAGGCGCCCCCCTAGCGCCCCCCGTCGGCAGCCTGGGACCCCCCTAGCGCCCCCCGTCAGCAGCCAGGCGCCCCCCTAGTGCCCCCCGTCGGCAGCCTGGGCCCCCCCAGGGACCCCCCTAGCACCCCCCGTCAGCAGCCAGGTGCCCCCCTAGCGCCCCCCGTCGGCAGCCTGGGACCCCCCTAGGGACCCCCCCAGTGCCCCCCGTCAGCAGCCTGGGCCCCCCAGTGCCCCCCGTCGGCAGCCTGGGCCCCCCCAGCGCCCCCCGTCAGCAGCCTGGGTCCCCCCCTAGGGACCCCCCTAGCGCCCCCCGTCAGCAGCCAGGCGCCCCCCTAGCGCCCCCCGTCAGCAGCCTGGGACCCCTCTAGGGCCCCCCCTAGCGCCCCCCGTCAGCAGCCCGGGCCCCCCAGTGCCCCCCGTCGGCAGCCTGGGCCCCCCCAGCGCCCCCCGTCAGCAGCCTGGGACCCCCCCTAGGGACCCCCCTAGCGCCCCCCGTCAGCAGCCAGGCGCCCCCCTAGCGCCCCCCGTCAGCAGCCTGGGACCCCTCTAGGGCCCCCCCTAGCGCCCCCCGTCAGCAGCCCGGGCCCCCCCTAGCGCCCCCCGTCAGCAGCCCGGGGCCCCCCCTAGGGCCCCCCCTAGCGCCCCCCGTCAGCAGCCAGGCGCCCCCCCTAGCGCCCCCCGTCTGCAGCCTGGGACCCCCCTAGGGCCCCCCGTCAGCAGCCAGGCGCCCCCCCTAGCCCCCCCTGTCAGCAGCCTGGGCCCCCCCTAGGGTCCCCCATGTGTCCCCCGTCAGCATCCCGTTGCCCCCCTAGCGCCCCCCGTCAGCAGCCTGGGACCCCCCTATCGCCCCCCCATCAGCAGCCTGGCGCCTCCCCTAGCTCCCCCCGTCAGCAGCCAGGTGCCCCCCTAGCGCCCCCCGTCAGCAGCCTGGGACCCCCCCTAGCACCCCCTGTCAGCAGCCTGGGACCCCCCTAGCGCCCCCCGTCAGCAGCCAGGCACCCCCCTAGTGCCCCCCGTCAGCAGCCAGGCGCCCCCCTAGCGCCCCCCCGTCAGCAGCCTGGGACCCCCCTAGCGCCCCCCCCGTCAGCAGCCTGGCGCCTCCCCTAGCACCCCCCCATCAGCAGCCTGGGCCCCCCCTAGCGCCCCCATCAGCCTGGCGCCCCCCTAGCGCCCCCCTGTCAGCAGCCAGGCCCCCCCCGGTGCCCCCGTCAGCCTGGCGCCCCCATGTGCACCCCTGTCAGCAGCCTGGCACCCCCCCTGCTCCCCATCAGCAGTCAGGCACCCCCCTGGTGCCCCCCTGTAAGCAGCCTTGCCCCCCCGGTGCCCCCCGTCAGCATCCTGCAGGCCCCCTGGTGGTCCTCTGTCAGCAGCTTGGCACACCCCCCCCCCATTAGCAGCCTGGCACCCCCAGTGCCTCCCCGGCAGCAGCCTGGCGCCCCCCTGGCACCTCCTGTCAGCAGCCTGGGGCCACTTTGAGTCCCCTCTGCCCAACCATCAGCCCCTGCCCCCCAGGCCCGCGCTGCCCCATGGACTCCTAAAGGCCAGGGCCTGGGCTCCCTGGTGCTGGAAGTGGGGCCCAGGGGCTGGGAAATGGGGGGGCTCTGCCACGGCTGGGGGCTGGGCTGGGCTCAGGGGCGCCAGCCCTCCCAGTTTGGCAGGGAGTCTCCCGGAATCAGGCTCCATCTCCTGAGGGGTGACGGGGGAGCCGTGCCCGGGGCGGGGTCTCGGGGGGGGGGTCACGGGGGAGCCGTGCCCGGGGCAGGGTCTCTGGAGGATGACGGGGGAGCCATGCCCGGGGCAGGGTCTCGGGAGGTATGACGGGGGAGCCGTGCCCGGGGCGGGGTCTTGGCAGGGGGTCACGGGGGAGCCGTGCCCGGGGCGGGGTCTCTGGAGGGCGACAGGGGAGCCGTGCCCGGGGCGGGGTCTCGGGGGGGTCACGGGGGAGCCGTGCCCGGGGCGGGATCTTGGGGGGGTGACGGGGGAGCGGTGCCGGGGGCGGGGTCTCTGGAGGATGACGGGGGAGCCGTGCCCGGGGCGGGGTCTCTGGGGGTGACGGGGGAGCCGTGCCCGGGGCGGGATCTTGGGGGAGTCACGGGGGAGCCGTGCCCGGGGCGGGGTCTCGGGGGGGTCACGGGGGAGCCGTGCCCGGGGCGGGGTCTCTGGAGGATGACGGGGGAGCCGTGCCCGGGGCGGGGTCTCGGGGGGCGTGACGGGGGAGCCGTGCCCGGGGCGGGATCTTGGGGGGGTGACGGGGGAGCCGTGCCTGGGGCGGGGTCTCTGGGGTCCCCACAGGAGCCGTGCCCGGGGCGGGGTCTCTGGGGGTGACGGGGGAGCCAGGGTGGGGTCTCGGGGGTCCCCGTGGGAGCCGTGCCCGGGGCGGGGTCTCGGGGGGTGACGTGGGAGCCGTGCCCGCGGCGGGGTCCAGGGGGGTGACGGGGGAGTCGTGCCCGGGGCGGGGTCCAGGGGGGTGATGGGGGAGTCGTGCCCAGGGCAGGGTCTCCGGGGGAGCCGTGCCCGGGGCGGGGTCCAGGGGGGTGACGGGGGAGCCGTGCCCAGGGCAGGGTCTCTGGGGTCCCCGTGGGAGCCGTGCCCGGGGCAGGGTCTCGGGGGGTGACGTGGGAGCCGTGCCCGGGGCGGAGTCCAGGGGGGCGTGACGGGGGAGTCGTGCCCGGGGCGGGGTCCCGGGGGGTGACGGGGGAGTCGTGCCCAGGGCAGGGTCTCCGGGGTCCCCGTGGGAGCCGTGCCTGGGGCGGGGTCTCGGGGGGTGACGGGGGAGCCGGTTGCTGACCAGGGGGGCTCAGGCTGCCGACCGGCCAGGCTGGGTATTCCCTGCTGGGGTCTGTGGGGGACAGGGCAGGTCGGGCTCCTGGACCCCCGGTGTCCCTGTGCCCGGCTGCAGGCAGCGCCTGGCATTGGCCACCTGGGCTGGGAGCTGGTGCCCCCTTCCCCCTCCCCCAGCCAGTCCCCCATGGCTGCACGGTGACCTGGTCCAGCCAGTGCCCCCCACATGCTCCAGGGTCACGTCAGCAGAGCCCAGCCCCTGCCCCCCACGTCTCTGTGCTGCTGCTAGGCCCCACCCGGGGCCCATGGATAATAAACACCTTGGAACGGCTCCGGCTCCGGTTCTGCTTCCGCCCGCGGGACCCCGGGACCCTGCAGTGACCCCCAACCCCCCACAGCCTGGCCCCCAGGGACCCCCCAACCCACCCCCCACAGCCTGGCCCCCCAGGAACCCCCCAACCCACCCCCACAGCCTGGCCCCCCAGTGACCCCCCAACCCACCCCCCACAGCCTGGCCCCCAGGGACCCCCCAACCCACCCCCACAGCCTGGCGCTGCCCCCACACGCAGTCTGGTCTGAGGGGAGCTTGTGCCCGGCTGGGGCAGGGGCAGGGGCTGTGCAGCCCCCACCATGGGCCAAGACTGGCAGAGGGTCCTGCCTGGGGCCAGGCCCCACTCCCCCAGCGAGTCCCCCCGGGGCCCCACTCCCCGCCCCCCCAGCCTGTCCCCCTGGGTCTGGATCGTGGCCAGCGCCTCCCGGGGGGATGGGCCCCACTCCCCACCCCCCAGCCTGTCCCCCTGGGTCTGGATCGTGGCCAGCGCCTCCCGGGGGGATGGGCCCCACTCCCCCCCCCAGCCTGTCCCCCTGGGCCTGGATCGTGGCCAGCGCCGCCCGGGGGGGTGGGCCCCACTCCCCCCCCCCCCCCCAGCCTGTCCCCCTGGGCCTGGATCGTGGCCAGCGCCTCCTGGGGGGATGGGCCCCACTCCCCACCCCCCCCCCCAGCCTGTCCCCCTGGGTCTGGATCGTGGCCAGCGCCTCCTGGGGGGATGGGCCCCACTCCCCACCCCCCCCAGCCTGTCCCCCTGGGTCTGGATCGTGGCCAGCGCCTCCCGGGGGGCCAGGCCCGGTGGTTATTTGTTGGCTCATGGGGTGATGCTGAGGGGCTGGTCCATGCTGCCCACTGACTGAGGGGTATGTGGGGGTGCAGCCGTGCCCCCACCCCCAGCTGAGTGACCCTGGGCGGGGGGCCGGGATGGGGCCTTTCCTGGCCAGGGTCCATTCGAAGCGGGGCCCCTGGATAACCAGCCCCACCCCAGGGTCATTGCACATCACACACACACCCCTGCCCCGCCCAGGAGCCGGGCTCCCCTCCCCACAGGGGCGGGGCCTGCCCCAGGAGAGGCGGAGCCTGAGGGATGCCTGGCCCACATTCCCCAGGCCCCACCCCACTGAGGTGGGGTATAAGAACGGGCCCGGGGGTCGGGGCTATTCCTGGGGCTGCCTGGTCCCCTCAGCTGGTCAGTTCCCGGCTCCCCCAACTCCCAGGCTGCGCAGCCCGAGCCCTGGGCACCCCCCACCCCCATCCCTGCCGGGGCCCCTCTGACGAAGTGGGACTGTTCCTGATCTGTTATGGGATTGCTGGGGGGGCGGGGGTGTTGGCCTGGGAAGGTTGCAGGGGGTTGTGCTGGGACTGGCTGCCTGGGGGAAGGGAGGATCCCTGAGCAGGTAACCTGAGAACCCAGGAGGGGGGTGGAGGCCGGGAGACACCTCTGCCCGGGAACCTGGACAAAGGACACGATGGCTGGGGGAGGAGCCGGGGGGGCTGAGTGAGAGGCTGGGGGAGTTTCAGTTTGGAGCTGGCTGGGAAATGGAGAGGGGCCCCGATGGGGCTTGGGCTTCCTGTGGAGAAGTGGGGGGGTTTCTGTGTTTCCCAGTGGTTTGCATGCAGGGGGAGGGGGACTCAGTGTCCCTGGGTGTTACGGGTTTAACGAGGGGAGGGGAGAGGGAGTTTGTTGGGACACAGGACCGGAGAGGGAACTTGGGACCCCGGCCAATGGCCTGGAGGATGGAGACCCCAGCGACTGGTGACCTGGTACCCTGGAGACGCAGCTCAGGAGTCACAGCCGGTTCTGGCCAGTGGAAGGACAATGGGCTGCGAAGAGAGGACCCCGGTGACCGGACCAGCTGGTTCCAGCCAGAGGGGGCGAGAGGACAAGAGGGGAGAGGAGACCCAAGGAGACCCAGGCCCCAGTTTATGACCCTGTTTCCCTGGAGAAAAGCCAATGGACAGAGGCGGGGTTGGGGCCGGGGATATCGGAGGTCCAGTGGGGAAGCAGGGGGGCTTTGGGCTGGAGAGGGGGAGCAGGGAGAGCCCACCTGGATGCAGGGGGACTGGGATGTGCTGGGCTGAGGGAGGCCAGGCCTGAGGGTCAGAGAGTTTCCTGTGCTGGGTTCAACTCTCAATAAACCCTCCTGTGTTACCCGGGCTGAGAGTCGCTCTGGGCTAGAGAACAGGGGGCATCAACCCCTTCGGGGGTGAGGAGGCCTGGGGGGGTCCAGAGCGCGTGGACTCCCTGAGGGAGGCCATGGCGAGAGCCAGACGTGCTGAGGCTCAGAGAGGTGCGGCTCTGGGAGGTGGAGGGGCTGGACCCCGAGAGAGAGGGGACCCCGAGAGGAGCTGTCGCACTGAAAGCCCCCCCCCCCCCACGGACCGCACGGGGCCACCAGTGGGCACCGTCTGTGAGTCCGTGACACTTCCCAACAGGGCTCTGGCCTCCCTGGGGCCCCCCAAGATGGACCTAACTGGGGGTGATCCTGTTGTCTGTGCCTGCAAGGCCTGTCTGGGACTGTGTTCCTGTCGCCTAATAAACCTTCTGCTTTACTGGCTGGCTGAGAGTCCTGGGGAATCGCAGGAAGTGGGGGGTGCAGGGCCCTGACTGCCCCACACGCCATCACAGCCCCTCACTCCCAACCCACAGCCCCCTGCCAGCCCGGCCAGGTTCCCCCCATCCCTGCTGGGTCCCCTCACTCCTGACCCACAGCCCCTGCCAGCCCAGCTGTGCTAGGAGCCTCTTGCACACACATCCTGGCACAAGCTCTTTTGCACAATCGCAGATTTGCACAGGGATTCACCAGAGGTGATTTCCACAAACGGGTCCCCTGCCCCCAGCAGAGGCCAGGCCTAATCCTGTGATGGGGGTTGTCCCCAGCGCCATGGGGAAGGCCCCCTCAGTCCCAGCTCTGCTTCCCGGCACAGGGGCAGCCTTGTACGGGCCAGGCCAGCCCTGCACCACGGCAGCGTTGGGGACGGCTGCAGAGGAGTGCGGGGGAGGCCAGCTCCCATGAGCTGCCCAGGCGCCGGGAGCTGAGCCAGGAACTGTCCAGCTCGGTCACAGACACGTCGATAGGGCTGCGGGCGCGGGTGGCACCAAGCCAGGCTGCTGCAGCCACCCCCAGGGAGCGGGAACAGCCAGTTTCAGGCAGGGCTCAGCTTAGAACCCAGGCGTCCTGGAGCCCAGGGCCTGCGGTGACGGGCGGGGGCTGGGGCGGGAGGAGTGGCTGGGGCCAGATCCCAGCCCAGCGAGGAGCCCCCCTGGCCAGCGCTGCCTCAGGCGGGGGCCCCGAGTGGGGCCACCTGCAGGGAGGCCGGGGACAGGCTGGAGCCCAGAGGTGCTGAGGCCGTGGGAGCCCCGGGGCTCCCTGGGGTGCGGGGCCAGGCCGGGGGCTCCATGCACAGGCCCCCTCTCAGCCTGGCCAGGGCTTCCCTGCCCCGAGCAGGGTCAGACTGTGCTGTGAGGTGCAAGCCGCCCCCTGCCCCCCGTCTCCCCAGAGCCTGGCCACATGCACAGAGCCCCCAGCCGGGCGCCCACTGTCTGCGCCAGCCGGGAGCGAGAGCTGCTCAGAGCCACCAGGCGGCCGGTCCCCGGGGTCCCCCCCACCCCCCGGCGCTCGGTCAGCTTCCTGCCTGTGGCGCTGGCTGATTGAATTCGTGAGGCAGCGCCGGGGGGGACGGGGGGAGCTGCAGTCGCTGGCACAGAATCGCTCACCCTCCCCGGGGACCTCGCTCAGCAGCCGGCCCCTGAGCAAAACACCTGCTCAGCTGGGGGGCGAGATGGGGGGCAGATTGGAGGGGGATGGGGGAAGGCGGGTGCAGGTGAGGGAGGGGCGGTTGGGGGGGATGGGGAAGGCGGGGTGCAGGTGAGGGAGGCGGGGCGGTTGGAGGGGGATGGGGAAGGCGGGCGCAGGTGAGGGAGGGGGGGCGGTTGGAGGGGGATGGGGAAGGCGGGCGCAGGTGAGGGAGGGGGCGGGGGGAGGGGGATGGTGAACGCGGGTGCAGGTGAGGGGGGGCGGTTGGGGGGGGATGGGGAAGGCGGGTGCAGGTGAGGGAGGGGGGCGGTTGGAGGGGGATGGGGAAGGCGGGTGCAGGTGAGGGAGGGGGGGCGGTTGGAGGAGGATGGGGAAGGCGGGTGCAGGTGAGGGAGGGGGGCGGTTGGAGGGGGATGGGGAAGGCGGGTGCAGGTGAGGGGGGGCGGTTGGAGGGGGATGGGGAAGGCGGGTGCAGGTGAGGGAGGGGGGCGGTTGGAGGGGGATGGGGAAGGCGGGCGCAGGTGAGGGAGGGGGGCGGTTGGAGGGGGATGGGGAAGGCGGGTGCAGGTGAGGGGGGGCGGTTGGAGGGGGATGGGGAAGGCGGGTGCAGGTGAGGGAGGGGGGCGGTTGGAGGGTGATGGGGAAGGCGGGCGCAGGTGAGGGAGGGGGCGGTTGGAGGGGGATAGGGAAGGCGGGCGCAGGTGAGGGAGGGGGGCGGTTGGAGGGGGATGGGGAAGGCGGGCGCACGTGAGGGAGGGGGGCGGTTGGAGGGGGATGGGGAAGGCGGGCGCAGGTGAGGGAGGGGGGCGGTTGGAGGGGGATGGGGAAGGCGGGGTGCAGGTGAGGGAGGGGCGGTTGGAGGGGGATGGGGAAGGCGGGCGCAGGTGAGGGAGGGGGGCGGTTGGAGGGGGATGGGGAAGGCGGGTGCAGGTGAGGGAGGGGGGCGGTTTGAGGGGGATGGGGAAGGCGGGGTGCAGGTGAGGGAGGGGGGCGGTTGGAGGGGGAAGGGGAAGGCGGGATCAGGTGAGGGAGGGGGTCGGTTTGAGGGGGATGGGGAAGGCGGGGTGCAGGTGAGGGAGGGGGGCGGGGGGAGGGGGATGGGGAAGGCGGGCGCAGGTGAGGGAGGGGGGCGGTTTGAGGGGGATGGGGAAGGCGGGGTGCAGGTGAGGGAGGGGGGCGGTTGGAGGGGGATGGGGAAGGCGGGTGCAGGTGAGGGAGGGGCGGTTGGAGGGGGATGGGGAAGTCGGGCGCAGGTGAGGGAGGGGGGCGGTTGGAGGGGGATGGGGAAGGCGGGGTGCAGGTGAGGGAGGGGGGCGGTTTGAGGGGGATGGGGAAGGCGGGGTGCAGGTGAGGGAGGGGGGCGGTTGGAGGGGGATGGGGAAGGCGGGTGCAGGTGAGGGAGGGGGGCGGGTTGAGGGGGATGGGGAAGGCGGGTGCAGGTGAGGGAGGGGGGCGGTTGGAGGGGGATGGGGAAGGTGGGCGCAGGTGAGGGAGGAGGGCGGTTGGAGGGGGATGGGGAAGGCGGGGTGCAGGTGAGGGAGGGGCGGTTGGAGGGGGATGGGGAAGGCGGGCGCAGGTGAGGGAGGGGGGCGGTTGGATGGGGATGGGGAAGGCGGGCGCAGGTGAGGGAGGGGGGCGGTTGGAGGGGGATGGGGAAGGCGGGTGCAGGTGAGGGAGGGGGGCGGTTTGAGGGGGATGGGGAAGGCGGGGAGCAGGTGAGGGAGGGGGGCGGTTGGAGGGGGATGGGGAAGGCGGGGTGCAGGTGAGGGAGGGGCGGTTGGAGGGGGATGGGGAAGGCGGGCGCAGGTGAGGGAGGGGGGCGGTTGGAGGGGGATGGGGAAGGCGGGTGCAGGTGAGGGAGGGGGCGGTTTGAGGGGGATGGGGAAGGCGGGGGGCAGGTGAGGGAGGGGGGCGGGTGGAGGGGGATGGGGAAGGCGGGGCGCAGGTGAGGGAGGGGGGCGGGTGAAGCCGTGTGAGCTTCTTGCCCTGCAGACAGGCTGCTTCGAGGGAGAGGAGGCTCCCAGAGTCCTGCCTGGCTTGGTGGGGAGCAGGTCCAGAGCAGCGCCCGGGGACCCCGTGACACCTCATCTCCATCTTGTCTTCAATCCTGCTTCTGACCTCTGGAGGGACTTTGCTACAAACTGAAGCTCTGAACAAAGGACTGAATGACCCATCCCAGCGGGGGATGTTCCAGAGACTTGATTTAAACCTGCAGTTTATTCTATGACTGCTACAAGCCAGAACCAAGAACTTGGCCATCACTGTATGTAACTGATTCCAGTTAGCCTCTCTGGCTCTCATCTGTATCTTTTTCCTTTTATGAATAAACCTTTAGATTTTAGATTCCCCGTCCTGGGAAGGTGGCAGGGGGTTGTGCTGGGACTGGCTGCCTGGGGGAAGGGAGGATCCCTGAGCAGGTAACCTGAGAACCCAGGAGGGGGGTTGGAGGCCAGGTGACACCTCTGCCCGGGAACCTGGACAAAGGACACAACGGCTGGGGGAGGAGCCGGGGGGGCTGAGTGAGAGGCTGGGGGAGTTTCAGTTTGGAGCTGGCTGGGAAATGGAGAGGGGCGCCCCGACCAACAGGGCTGTGGCCTCCCTGGTGCCCCCAGATGGACCTGACTGGGGAGGATCCTGTTGTCTGTGCCTGCAAGACCTGTCTGGGACTGTGTTCCTGTCAGCTAATAAACCTGCTGCTTTACTGGCTGGCTGAGAGTCCTGGTGAATCGCAGGAAGCCAGGGGTGCAGGCCCCTGACTCCCCCACACTCCACGACAACCCCACAGTCTCTGGGTCTCCCCACACAGGGAAACGCCCCCCCATCCCCACCCCACCTCAGTCCTAGGCTGCTGCCAGTCCCCAGCTAGCCCCCGCGCCCTGGGGCAGACGGCAGTGCCAGCCACTCCTCATCGGCAAGGAGGGTTCGGACCTGCTGCCTCTGCCTATAGCGGGGCTGCCCCTCTGCAGCCCCGGTACCCTCAAGGGGGCCCTTCCTTCGGCCGCAGCCTGGGGCTCTGCTCCCCCCAGGTACCCGCCTCAGCTCCCAGCAGCCTGGTCCCTCCCTCTCCCATGGCGAGAGAGAGAGTGAGAGTCTCCTGGCCCATGGCCTCTTATACTGGGCCCTGACTGGGGCGTGGCCACAGCTGCGCCTGCCTCCCCCGATCAGCCCGGGGGCTCTGCCCTCGCCTGAGGCCGCAGCGGGTGACCAGCCCACTGCGTGTCCCTGTAACCACGGAGCCGGGGCACGAGGACCAGGCTCGGCAGCAAGAAACCCGGCCAAGCACCTTTGCCACCGAAAACAGCTCCTTGTCCCCTCCTGCCTCGTCACCGCAGCCCTGCTGGCTCCACCCCCAGCCCCTCCCTCGTCCTGCCCGTCCGTGACTCTGCCCGGGGTCGGCCTGTCCCTGGGCCGGCGCCAGGCCGGTGTTTATCCCCTGGGCTCCCTGCTGGAATGTGTTTACCTGAGTTCCCCAAGCCTGGCACGTCCTGGGAGCGGCTGAGCTTGAGCAGCGCCAGCCGAGCCCCTGCCAAGTGCACGGACCAGACAGAGAACGTGTGTCCCTGGCGCCCGGGCTGGGCTCTGGCACCGCTCAGGAAAGAGCCAGACAGGACCCTCTGCAGTGACACCTTCCAGGGCACCTGTCCCCGGGCAAGGACCCTGCTCCGCTTCGGCACCTCCTGGGTCTGACCTCGGAGCGTCCAGCCCCCTGCTCACCCTGGGAGCTCCCCGCAGCGAGTCCCCCTGGGCGGGACCCCTGGGGGAGCCTCACCCCCAAAGGGCCCTGCCCCCCACGCCGCAGCCAGCTGTGATCAGGGACCTTCGGCAAAGTCCATGGGGGGATCCAGAGCCCTGGGCCCTCGCCCCCAGTCCCCAACCAGGGGACTGACTCGCTTCCAGCTGCCCGGCCTCCATCACGCCCGTTGCCCTCCTCCCTCCTTTGTCCCTTCCCCCTGCGACAATCACATACCCTGTCCCACCACCAAGATACTTGTGCAATTCAGGGGAAACTGAGGCACACACTGTATTAGTGCAACACCTTAAGAACCCCCCCACACACACTTTGTTACGTCATGTGGGCCAGAGTTCACGCCACCAGGGCCTGACTCCCTGTGGCTCAGGCCTTGCACCACGCTGCCCCCTTCCACCGCCCCAGTGGGCCTCTAGCGTTCAGATGGAGCTGATCCAGGGGTCCCAGCTCAGCCGCTCCCCGGGCGCTGCTCTGCAACTGCTCCCCACCAAGCCAGGCAGGACTTTGGGGAGCTGCCTCTCCCTTGGAGCAGCCTGTCTGCAGGGCAAGAAGCTCCCACGGCTTCACCTCCTGGGTCTGACCTTGGAGCATTCAGCCTCCTCTGCCCCTCCGTGCGCTTCCCACAGCGAGCCTGCCCCGGCGGGGTCCTGGGGGGCCACAGGGTCCTGCCCCCACACTGCGCAGTCAGACGTGACTCTCAGCCAGCCAGTAACACAGAGGTTTATTCGATGACAGGAACAGGGTCTAAAACAGAGCTTGTCGGTACAGAGAACCGGACCCCTCGGCCAGGTCCATTCTGGGGCCCAGCGAGCCAGACCCCCACGTCTGCCCTCACTTCCCATCCCCAGCCAGCTCCAAACTGAAACCCCCCCAGCCCCTCCTCTCTGGCCTTTGTCTCTTTCCCGGGCCAGGAGGTCACCTGATCTCTTTGTTCTCCTTCAGCCATCCCCTGGCAGGGGGAAGGGCCCCGGCCATTAGTTGCCAGAAGCCAGAGTGTCGGCCATTTATGGGCACTGGCCCTTTGCTCTGCAGCACTCTCACCCCCTAGAGACTTAAGAACTGCAGAGGGGAAACTGAGGCACCCACACCGTATTCAGAGAAAACATTAAGAACATTCCCAGTTCGTCACATCTCTCCCCCCTTCGAGACTGAACTGAGCGAGGTCACTTCAGCCAGTGACCTGGGGAAGTTCGAACCCACCAACGTTCCCATGGACGCCCCAGCATCCCCCCCATTCCTTGGTGGGAGTTACACCAGGACGTTCCAGTTTCCTGCCCCCCTTTAGGTCGGGGGGGGCTCGGTGGCACTTGTAGTTTGCATGTGGGAAGGTTTATGCAGCCCGTGCCCTTTCCCCACCCCAATACCCCTGGGGTTCAAGCTGGGCTGGGGGCTTCTCCCCGCGTTCCAGCCTGGAGGGCTGTGATTCGGGCTCTCTTGGTTCAGAGCCTCCAGCTTGACCTTGGCCCCCCTCTGAACAGGTGTCTCTGTCCCCAGCAGCTCGGCATCAGCCCCTTGCATTTGACACTGCCACGTTGGAGGAGAATGGTCAGTTTACACAGCAAAGCGCCACCCAAATAGACCCAGCTGCAGCTTTCTAAGGGCCTGCACCATGGCTGGGCCTTTCTTCTCTGAGGCCGCAGAGTTCTGCTCCCGGGGCAGCAGTTCCTTGCTCAGGTACCCGATGGGGTGTCTCCCCCGCTCAGCACCGGCGGCATCAGCACCGCGCCCAGCCCCGCATCTGAGGCATCGGTGAACACTGCAAAGGGCTTGGCAAAGGTCTGGGTTTGCCAGATTTACCGGGCCCTGGATTAGAGCCTCCTTCAGTATACAGAGAGCCCTGCTTGGTCCAGACCACCTCGTCTGGCTTCCCACTCTCACATAGCTTAGGGATGGGGCAGCTAGGGGGCTAACGTGGGGTACCAACCTCCGGTGGCCCCCACCATCCCGATAAAGGCCTGGACCTGCTTCTTGGTCTGGGGAACGGGCCAAGCTCTGATCGTCTCCACCTTGCACTTCTCGGCTTTTACCGTCAGTCCCACCTCCTTGAGGCAGCCCAGCCCCCTCTTCACCTGGGACACCTGTTCCTCCCCGGTCTGGCTAGAGATGCCCATGTCATCAGTAAAAAAACAGGAGTACTTGTGGCACCTTAAAGACTAACAAATTTATTGTAGCATGAGCTTTCGTGAGCTAAAGCTCACTTCTTCGGATGCATAGAATGGAATACACAGACAGGAGATATTTATACATACAGAGAACATGAAAAGGTGGAAGTATGCATACCAACAGGCAGAGTCTAATCAATTGAGATGAGCTATCATTAGCAGGAGGAAAAAAAACTTTTTGAAGTGATAATTAAGACATGTCATCAGTGTCTGCCAGGGCCAGGTTCTCCATCCCCCTCAGCTTGTCTAGAATCTCCCCAGGCCTAGGCATGGGGTCGGCATCAGACACTGCGATGGCTTTAAGCTTCCGATAGTCCCCACAGAACCAGATCATCCAGTCTCCCTTGGGACCAGCCCCGCGGGTGAGGCCCATGGGCTGTTGAACGGCTGGATCCCATCTAAAGCCAGCAGGTCCCTGACCTCTCTCTCCAGGTTCTGGGCTGCTTTCCCAGGGACTCTGAACGGGGAACACCTGATGGGGAGATTGGCTCCCACCTCAGGGAAGAGATCCCCCAGGAGGTCTGCCCCCTTCTCCTCCCAATCCTCCCCTTCCAGGTCCTGGGGTCCCCTCACTCTCCTCCCATCCAGCAGCTCGGGAGGGAAGAACCCTGTGGATTCCTGGGGCACCCCCAGCTGCCTCCCGATCCCCCCCAGTTCCACTTCCCCTTGGGGAGCCCATTCCCGGTACAGGAATCCCTTCTCCCGCAGGACTCTGTCCCTGCAGCCGTCCCCAAGGGGGTTTGCAGCGCTGGGGCCAGCAAGTTCCCTCAGCTTCTCCAAGGAGGGATCCCTGTGCAGCTCGGTCTGGGATTCAGCTGCTGGGGCAGGGAGTGGGACCTGCTCCCTCTCGCTGGCTGGGCCTGGGGTCACAGCCCCCCTGAGCCCTGTCCCTGGTAGCTCCCTCCCTGCTGTGTAACCACTTCCCAGCAGCACGTCTGGACCAGGCAAACCTGGTTGGCAGCCGACCTGCCCTGCCTGGGTGTCCCCCCACTCAGCTGGGATCTCAGTTCCCCCCCCCCGAGACCAGAGCTCTCTGCTCTGGTCACAGCATCAGAGCCAGCGTGAGCCCCCTCTCCGGTGCAGGGGGGCAGGGAACATCCCTTTGTCCCACTCAGCCCCAGGGGGCTGGTTACAGGCAGGCAGGTATCCTGAGCCCAGCAGCCCCTCCCCCCTGCCAGCCGGGTGATTTGCATTTTCACTGACCATTTCCATCCTAGCCAATTGGTCCCCTGGATTTGAATTCAAACCCTCGGCCGTTACAGGAGCAGGGCCTGGATCCTGTCCCAAGGAGACACAGTCACCCCCCAACAGGGCCTCCCAGCCGATATCCCGGAGAACCCCAACGACCAGCCAGCCCGACCCCTCCTGGGGCTGCACAGGGATCCGGGCCATAGGCAGGGCGAGGGGCTTCACCCCGGGGACCTTCACCCAGGTCCCACAGCCCCTCAGCATCTGTGGCTGCACCACCACGGTTCTCTCTGTCCCCGGGTCTCACCACCCCAGTTCTCTCTGTCCCAGGGTCTCACCACCCCAGGCATGTTTCCCCACTGACCCCGGGCAGCCCCCTATGTCTCCCCGCTCCACCATCGCCAGTCCAGGCTGCTGCTGCTTCTCCTGCAGCTTTTCCTCGGGCTCTTGCTCTCTCTCACGGCCTCTCGCTCTCTCGGGCTCTGCTCCCATCCCATCCGTCTCCGATCCCCTGATGGGGAACCCGAGCGTGAAGACCCTCGTCTGGTTGGGGACCAGACTCTCCGGGATCCCTGGCGGCTGCTCCAGCTGCTCCCAGATCCTCTTGTAGCCCCATCTGGGTCAGGAATCTGCTCCTCAGAGCGGTCCTTGTCCTCCTCCTCCAGCTGCACGATTAACTGGGCCTGGGTGAACTTCCCCATGCGTCACCCTCTCTGTGTGCACAGGATCACAATGTCCTTCTCAAGGGGATGGTGACAGGCCATCACTGCACCGCTCCCAAGCGGCTCTGGACTCACAGGCCTGCGTGCTCTTGGCTCCCCCATGGTTCCCAGGAAGAACCCCTGGTGTGCCAGCCCTCCTCATGGTCACCACCTCTCTGCCAGGGTCGAGCTGCAGCCTCCCCCGCCCCTGGAACTGCTCCTGCAATCCCCAGGGGAACCCTGCTACTGCAAAATCCTTCTCTCCCCCAGGGTCGAGCGGCCAGCGCCTCCGCCCCGAGACTGCTCCCTGCAGCCCTCAGGGGGACCCCGTTACTCCAACAGTCCTTCTCGCTGGTCACACACTCCCAGAGGTTAATCGCCCCCTGAAACCGTCCCTCTCTGAGCCTTCAGCACGCCTGGTCCTCATTATCCCCCCTTTGTTTTACTGCTCCCCAGTCATTTACTGCAAGCAGCGCCATTCACGGGGTGCAGTACATCCCACCACTGCCATCCCACCACTACTCTCAGCCAGCCAGTAAAACAGGAACAGGGTCTAAAACAGAGCTTGTAGATACAGAGAACCGGACCCCTCAGCCGGGTCTATTCTCGGGGCAGTGAGCCAGACCCCCCCGTCTGCATTTCACTCCTCGTCCCCAGCCAGCTCCAGACTGACCCCCCCAGCCCCTCCTCTCTGCTCAGCTCCTTTCCTGGGCCAGGAGGTCACCTGACCTCTTTGTTCTCCCCCACCTTTAGCGTCCCCTTGCAGGGGGGAAGGGCCCCGGCCATTAGTTGCCAGGAGACAGAGTGTCGGCCATTTATGTGCGCTGGCCCTTTGCTCTGCAACAATCTCACCCACCCCCCCGAGACTTAACAAATGCAGAGGGGAAACTGAGGCACCCACACAGTATTCAGAGGAAACATTAATAACAGTCCCACTTGGTCACCTGCAGTGGTAGGGCAGTGGGGGCAGAAGGAAGAAGGCACATGGCCAGGCCGGACCTGTTGTGTATTTGGTTGTCATGGTTTTTGCTGCCATGGCAACTGAGTTAGAGTATTATGGTCTGTAAATAAAATGGAGGTTTTGGTTAGCTGTCTGCTCTCTGGCCTCAAGTGATTGCTTCCTACTCTGGCTGCCCCAAGGATATAACACTGGCGACGAGGGTGGGATTCGGTGCTGCTCCAGTAACAGAAGGAAGTAGAAGTCAAGGTAAAGACCAAACAAAGAAAAAAAGCTGATTCTTTGCACTGACTGTGAAAGTGAAACTAAAAATCATGGCTACTCTGACCAGGCCTCTGGAACCTTTTGATGAGAATACAGAGCAGTGGCATGTGTATACTGAGCGTTTTGAGCTTTTTGGTATTGCAAATGACATTACAGAAGCGAAGAAGGTGCCAATATTCTTAAGTGTTGTAGGGGCTAAAACCTACTCCCTGCTACGCAGCTTACTACACCCTGTTAAGCCAGCAACTAAATCTTACAGTGATATTGTGGAAATCCTGGGGTCCCATTTTTCCCCAAAACCACTGGTAATTGCTGAAAGATATAGGTTCCACAAAAGAGACCAAAAGGAAGATGAAACAGTTGTACAATTTGTAGCCATTTTAAAAAAGCTAGCAGAACACTGTGAATTTAAAGAAATGTTAAATGATGCCCTGCGTGACAGGTTAGTGTGTGGCCTGTACAGTGAAGCTATACGGAAGCACCTACTGACAGAGGCTCAGCTTACCTTACAGAAGGCTGTTGATATTGCTGTCTCCATGGAACTGGCTACAAGGGAGGCACAATACATCGGTGCACCCCCTAGGGTGCAAAAAGTGTCACAAGAACCGACCCACAAAACTGTGCAGAGTCAAGAATGTTACCGCTGTGGTAAGCCAGGACACCAGGCATCAGAATGCTGGTGTAAGGACCGTCGACACTGTGGCAAAAAGGGACACATTGAGTGTGCCTGTAAACAAAAGAAAAAGAGGCCTGTGGTCTGGCCGACAAAAAGAGGAACCTTGCATACTCTAGAGCAGACCCAGGATGATCAAGGAGACACCTCATCACAAGAGGAAGTGCCACTGCATGTTTTGTCTTTGGCAGCGGGCTCACATGAATACTGGGTAACCCCCTTATTGGAGGGCAAACCTATACGCATGGAACTGGACACCGGTGCAGCTGTCTCGCTGGTCTCTGAGACTATGTATAAAGAAAAGCTACAGCATCTTCCGCTTAAGGCAACAAAAACTGTTCTGAAGACGTATACGGGAGAAGCTGTGCCCATGTTGGGCACTATTGATGTTAAGGTGGAGCTCAATGGACAGGCCGCTAGATTGCCACTGTTTGTGGTGAGAGGTAACTACCCAGCCTTAATGGGTAGGTCTTGGCTTGGGAAGATTCAACTGAACTGGGCAGAAGTGCACCGGATGACTAAAGAAGAAACCAGTCTAACCCCTATACTAAGGAAACATGCTGCTGTTTTTGGAGATGATTTGGGAAGTATGAAGGGAATCACTGTGACATTGAACATTAAACCTGGCAGTCCACCAAAATATCTGAAAGCCTGAACTGTGCCATATGCCATCAGGCCAAAGGTTGAAGCAGACCTGGAGCGCCTGGTCACCAATGGAGTCCTAATACCAGTTACCCATAGCTCATGGGCCACTCCTATCGTTCCAATAGTGAAGAAAGATGGCTCTCTCCGGATTTGCGGGGATTTTAAAGTCACTGTCAACCCAGTGTTGTGTGCAGAGCAATACCCGCTTCCCCGCATCGATGACCTCTTCGCAGGCCTGGCTGGGGGACAAAAGTTCAGTAAGATTGATCTGAGTCAAGCATATTTACAGATGCACGTCGATGAAAAGTGTGAAGGAGTAGGAAGCACAGACTGTCTGTGCGGGGGAGGGGAGAGCCAGAGGTTTAGGTGAAGATGCAGGAATTCAACTGTGAGCTGAGCTTGGCCTGGGGGAGGGGAGATGACACCTCTGGCCAGGGGAGACAAAGGAAAGGAGCTGAGGAAAGAGGAGGGGCCGGGGGGAATGGGCAGACGAGTGCTGGCTGGAGAACAGAGGGGAGGCAGGGAGACCGAGCTCTGATCCCCAAGGGGGGCTGTGGGGCCCCCCAAGATGGACCTATCCGGGGGATCCGGTTATCTGTGCCTGCAAGACCTGTGTTGGACTGTGTTCCTGTCGTCTAAATAAACCTTCTGCTTTACTGGCTGGCTGAGAGTCCTGATGAATCTGCAGGGAGTCCGGGGGTGCAGGACCTGACTCCCCCACACTCCGTGACAACTGGTGGCAGCGGTGGGATGGCGGCACCCCGTGGACGGCGCTTCCTGCAGTAAGTGACTGGGGAGCAGTAAAACGAAGGGGCGATTCACCCCTGGGCGAGTGTGGCCAGAGAGCAGGACTTTGCAGTAACAGGGTCCCCCGGGGGATCACAGCGAGCGATCCCAGGGGCGGAGGAGTCTGCAGCTCGACCCTGGCAGAGAGGTGGTGAGCTCAAGGACTGGCACACTAGGGGTCCCCCTGGAACCCGTGGGGAGCGGCGAGCACCCCAGCCTGCGAGTGGCCAGCAGGAAGATGTATTCCCAGAAGCGCAAGTGTGAGCTGGTGGAGCTGTGCAAGCAGAGGGGGCTGCACTGTGGGAAGCTCACCAAGGCCCAGCTGATTGCCCGGCTGGAGGAGAGAGATCGCAGGAATGAACCGGTCCCTGTCTCTGAGGGAAGCAGCCGGGCAGATGCAGCGCAGGCACCAGTGTCTGTCCCCGCTGGGAGTGGTCAGCCGGCCGCTGAGGGCGTCCCGAGACCCCCCACCCCTAGGCCTAGGGGGAGGGGGAGGAGGAGCCCGGCTACGGAGGGCACCGTGACCCCCCCGGCCAGCAGGGGATCGTCCCGGCGACGCTCGGCCTCCGTGGAGCGCAGGCGGCTGGACTTGGAGAGAGAGATCAAACTGAAGGAGATGGAGATGGAGGACCGGCAGAAGCAACGGGAATACGATGAGAGGGAGAAGGAGAAGCAGCGCAGTCATGAGCTGGCCATGGCCCAGCTGAACAACAGGGAGGCCCCGGCTGCGGTGAGTGAGGGGGGGCCCAAGCCTACAAAGAGCTTCGGTAAGAGCTTCCTGGCCCCGCGTAAGGAGGGGGAGGACATAGACACCTTCCTGACGGCCTTTGAGAATGCCTGCGAGCTGCACCAGGTGGACCCTGCAGACAGGATCCGGTGCCTCACCCCCTTACTGGACTCCACCGCCGTGGAGGTGTACAGCCGAATGAGAGGGGAGGAGGCGCGGGACTACAACCTGTTCAAAGAGGCCCTGCTCCGCGAGTTTGGGCTGACCCCGGAGATGTACCGGAAGAGGTTCCGGGGTCAACGTAAGACCCGGGAGGGCACATACCTGCAACTGGTCAACCGGGCGCAGGGGTACGCCCGCAAGTGGACGGCTGGGGCCCAAACTAGAGAGGACCTGCTTGACCTAGTTGTACTGGAGCACCTGTATGAGCAGTGCCCATCTGACCTGAAGCAGTGGCTGATGGACCGGAAGCCGGAGAACCCGCAGCATGCAGGCCGGCTGGCCGACCAATACATGGACAGTCGGGCGGGGGATGGCAGGGAGGCGTCTCGAAGGAGCAGGTCTGCCTCAACGCAGAGAGAGAGTCACCATGGGACCTCCCAGAAGGAGCCGAGGGAGGGCCCCCACCAAAGGGAAGCATCTGGCGTCAGGTCCAGCCGTCCCACTCGAGGGGACCCACGAGACATGGGCTGCTATCAATGTGGCCAACCGGGCCACGTACGGGGCCAGTGCCCCAAGCTCCGGGACAAACTGAGCAGACCAACCCCACACCGGGTCAACTTGGTAGAGACCCAGCCGGATGAGGGGCAGCGTTCGCACGAAAGGGGGGTGGGCCGCGTACCCCCTGCGAAGGAGGGAGGGGGGCCCCGGGTTGACCCCTCCGAGGGGCTGGATGCTCCCAGCCCTGAGTTTGGGGTTTACAGGGTGGGCACGGGACTACCCCTCCGGAGCGAGTGCCTTGTTCCCCTGGAGGTAGACGGGAAGGAGGTCACTGGGTACTGGGATACGGGCGCAGAGGTGACGCTGGCCCGGCCGCAGGTGGTGGGCCCAGATCGGATGGTGCCCAACACCTACCTGAACCTGAGGGGTGTGATCGGGACCCCATTCAAGGTGCCTGTAGCGAGGGTGCACCTAAAGTGGGGGGACAAGGAGGGCCTCAAGGACGTGGGGGTGCACCCACATTTGCCCACGGAGGTGTTAATGGGGGGGGACCTCGAGGACTGGCCAAGTAACACCCAGGGTACCCTGTCCGTGAACCGTAGTCAGGGTCGACGCAGGGCTCTGCACCCTGACCCCGGGGAAAGTACTTTGGCCGAGACACCGGACCCTGACCCGGTAGGGAGGGAACGCCCAGGGACGGGGCTCAGAGAGGCTGTGGCCCCATACCCAGCCGGTGAGAGAGAGCAGATCCCCGCCCCTGCCCCAGCGGCTGAGTACCAGGCCGCGGTGCGGGAAGACCCCTCCTTGCGGAGGATAAGGGACCTGGCCAACCTCGGGGGGGGACAGACCATGGGACGAGGTGGCCGGAAAAGGTTCCTGTGGGAGAAGGGGCTCCTGTACCGAGAATGGGCTCCCCCAGGGAAGATGGAGTCAGGAGGGATCAGGAGGCAGCTGGTGGCACCCCAGGAGTATCGCCACCAGCTGCTGTGCCGGGCCCATGACATGTCCCCCTCAGGGCACCAGGGAGCCTGGCGTACCCAGCAGAGGCTGCTGCAGAACTATTACTGGCCTGGGGTCTTTGCCCATGTCCGGCAGCACTGCCGCTCCTGTGACGTCTGCCAGAGGGGGAGGAAGGCCCGGGACAGGGGGAAGATGGCTGTAAGGCCCGGGCCCCACCCCGAGGAGCCTGTCCGGAGGGGGGCCAGGGTCAGGAGGGGGGCTCTGAACCGAGAGAGCCTGAATCACAGCCCCCCAGCCTGGAACGTGGGGGGAAGGCCCCAGCCCCGTGTGCACCCCAGGGGTACTGGGGTGGGGAGAGGGCGCGGGCGGCATAAGGTTGTAGGTGGGTCCGAACTTCCCCGGGTCACTGGCTGGAGTGACCCCGCTCAGTTCAGTCTCGGAGGGGGGAGAGGTGTGAAGGAGTAGGAAGCACAGACTGTCTGTGCGGGGGAGGGGAGAGCCAGAGGTTTAGGTGAAGATGCAGGAATTCAACTGTGAGCTGAGCTTGGCCTGGGGGAGGGGAGATGACACCTCTGGCCAGGGGAGACAAAGGAAAGGAGCTGAGGAAAGAGGAGGGGCCGGGGGGAATGGGCAGACGAGTGCTGGCTGGAGAACAGAGGGGAGGCAGGGAGACCGAGCTCTGATCCCCAAGGGGGGCTGTGGGGCCCCCCAAGATGGACCTATCCGGGGGATCCGGTTATCTGTGCCTGCAAGACCTGTGTTGGACTGTGTTCCTGTCGTCTAAATAAACCTTCTGCTTTACTGGCTGGCTGAGAGTCCTGATGAATCTGCAGGGAGTCCGGGGGTGCAGGACCTGACTCCCCCACACTCCGTGACAAAAAGTCCCAAGAGCTGTTGACTATTGTGACTCATAAGGGGCTTTATCGATACTGTCGCCTACCCTTCGGAATAACATCGGCTCCCGCCCTGTTCCAGAGAGCTATGGACCAGATCTTGTGTGGCTTGTCAGGAGTTCAGTGCTATCTGGATGACATCCTGGTCACTGGAAGAAATGAAGAGGATCACTTAAAGAATTTAGAGGCTACATTCCGGTCACTGTGGAATAGTGCGCATGAAGGAAATTGCACGAAGCTATTTTTGGTGGCCTGGATTGGACAGCGCTATTGAAGAGAAGGCAAAAGCTTGTATGTCATGTCAGGGTGTGAGGAATGCACCCCAGTGGGCACCCCTACACCCATGGGACTGGCCTGAAAACCCGTGGCAACGTATTCACGTTGACTTTGCTGGCCCCCTTGAAGGAAGCATGTTCTTGGTGGCAATAGATGCCCATTCTAAATGGCCAGAAGTCTCTATAATGCAGTCCACTTCTGCAGAGAGTACTATCCAAAAACTACGAGGACTCTTTAGTCGTTTTGGTCTGCCAGAACAACTTGTGAGCGACAACGGACCGCAGTTCATTTCTCAGGAGTTTCAAAATTTTATGAAGGCAAATGGGATACACCACATCACGTCAGCACCATATCATCCGTCCACCAACGGATTAGCTGAAAGATTTGTGCAGACAATGAAAAACGCTTTGAAATCAGCAAGGGGACAACACTCCATTCAAAAGCATCTGGATATCTTCTTACTTTCCTACAGAAACACCCCTCATGCTACGACCCAGGCATCCCCAGCCTTTCTAATGTTGGGACGACAGCTGCGCACTTGCTTTGATCTGCTGAAACCTTCTGAACCCCGACAAATTGTGCAACATCAGCAGCAATATCAAGTCATCAGACGGGAACCCAGAGCAAAAGACCGAACCTTTAGCCCAGGACAGCCAGTTTTGGCTCGGAATTATACTTCCAGAGCTAAATGGGTCCCGGCCACAGTCATCACTCAAACAGGACCTGTTTCCTACACAGTCCGGACTGCAGAGAATGTTACCTGGCGGCGACATGTAGATCAGCTGTTGCCAGGTCATGCCATTCCTCAGGACCCATCTGCAGTTGAGGGGTCTGACTTCACCTCTTCTGGTGAGGGATCGAATCATGAGTCACCTGTTCCTGACTGTTCTCCTCCATTACTGCCAGCGGCTGAGATACCCCTTTGCCCAGCACGAGCTGATACCACCTCCTCACCCGTTCGTGCTGCGGACCCTGAGCCCCTAGTGCTTTCGGGTGCAATAACACCAGAAGTTCGCCGTAATCCACCTAGAGACAGAAGGCCTCCTCATCGGCTGGATCTCTAGCTAGGGCGAACCCACGGTTATGGGGCAAAATAATCTCCAGGGTTTAGCCGGGAATGGAGGCAGTCTACCCTCCTTCTCTAGTCTAGTGTGTGTTTTATTTAGGGGATGTTCTTATTAGGGGGGGAGGAATATGTTGTGTATTTGGTTGTCATGCAAGGATATAACAGGACCCACAACAGAGCAGCCCAGGGGCCACCAGCCGGCCGGGACCCCAGGCTGGGCCTTGGGGAGGTGCCAGGCTCCGGGGGTGGTTTGGGACGTGGCTAGGGAGGTGGGTGGCTATGGGGCCCCCCAGAGCCTAGGGCTGAGCCCCCCTCCCCCCCCCGGGGAAGGGTCGACGCTGTGATGCCAAGACCTGACGGGACCCTTGGGATGGCCTAGACCGGCCCCCAAGAGGGCCACCAAGGGGGGCTGTGGGGGTCAGGGGGCTCTTGGCTGGGGGCACCAGAGCCCAGTGTCCCACTGATCCCCCTCCTCCGCTCCCTGCAGCCACCTGCATTTGTGGGGTTTCCTACAGGCAGTGGGGGGCTGGAGGTGGGAGCCGGGGTGGGGGGGCAGCCCAGGCCGGAGGCGCCGGCAGCAGCCCCCGATCGGGAGGGGGCTAATGTGCCCCCCCTTAGTGGGATGCTCATGAGTGGCCCCGGTTGCCATGGTGGTGGGCCGGTATCCATGGCATCAGGCACTGACCTTGATGGCTGCATGAGCAGCACTGCCAGCTCCCCTCCCCCGCCCAGCACTGGGGGCACAGCAGGGTGTGGGGCAGGGCTGGGGGGGCAGGGGACAGGGTGAGGGGCTGGGGGCAGAGCAGGGTGTGGGGCAGGGCTGCAGGGGCAGGGGATAGGATGAGGGGTTGGGGGCTTGGGGCAGAGTAGGGGGTGGGGAACAGGGCTGGGGGGCAGGGCTGGGGGGCAGGGGACAGGATGAGGGATTGGGGGTTGGGGGCAGAGTAGGGGGTGGGGAACAGGGCTGTGGGGCAGGAGACAGGGTGAGGGGCTGGGGGGTAGGGGTCTCTGGATCACATGCCAGGTGCCTCCAAGCCGCAGGGGTAACTCCACCAGCTGCACCCCCAGCAGAGACGCCCCCCGGCCCCCTCGCCCGGGGACAGCCAGGGCCCCTCACACAAAGCATCTCGCGCACAGATTGTCCCATGAGTGGCTCTGCAGCGTGTGGGGCGAGCCCCCCCGGCCCCACCCAGGCAATGGTGTACCCCCTCCCCCGGACATCTGCCACCCACCCAGCTCTGTGTGGGGAGCCCAGGGCTGGGCTAGCAGGGGCTGCGTGTAGGTAGGGAGGGAGCTCAGGGCTGGGCTAGCAGGGGCTGCGGGGCAGGAGTGAGGGGCACCGGCAGAGCTGGGGGGTGGAGGGGGGGACAGGGCTGGGCTAGCAGGGGCTGCGGGTCGGGAGTGAGGGGCACTGGCAGAGCTGGGGGGTGGAGGGGGGGACAGGGCTGAGCTAGCAGGGGCTGCGGGTCGGGAGTGAGGGGCTCTGGCAGAGCGCGGGGGGGGGCAATAGAGCACTGGGGGAGGGGCAGATGATTTGAGCAGCTATTTACAGAGCCCCGGCTCGGCTCGGCTCGGCTCCCCCCACTGAGTCAGGCTCCGGCGCCGGCTGCTCAGGCTGCTGGGCCAGAGCCAGGACGTCGGAGCGGCTCTGGGGAGACGGAGGCAGGCGTGGGGGGAGCCGCGTGGGGGGAACTCGCTGCTCCGGGGCCAGCTCCGCCTTGGCACTGGGCTCGCAGCGAGGGGCTGGCGTGGGGCGGGGTGGGGGTCGCTGGCACCGTGCCCCAGTGCCCAGGCCCACTCCTGGGGGACCCCGAATACCCACCTGCCCCAAGGCTCAGCTGCTTCCCCCAGGGGCCCCGGCATCTCGGTGCAGCCGGCAGCGCGGCAGAGCCCTGCCAAGACCCTGTGCCCAGAGAGCGCCGGGCGGGCAGGGAGGAGCCACAGGGACCCAGCCCCGCCGGAGCAGGCAGCAGCAGCCGCCCCGAGTCCCCAGCCAGGCCTCTCGCCCCGTCCCCCTGCTCTGTGCACCCTGGCAGGTGTCACCCGTCGTCAGGAGCTACTGAGCCAGGCGCTGGCTCTGGCCCAGACGTTAGGTGGCGCCCGCCGGGCACCCCTGCCCCTGTGCCCAGGGGAGGAATCAACCCCTAGTGCCCAGGTCACGGCTCCTCAGGCCCCCTTGGAATGGGCTGGGGGGACCCCCCATGGGTCCTGCTTTTCCTCCGGGGGGAGCCACGTAGCCCCACCACCTCCTGCACTGCCCAGCACATCCCCCAAAGGGAGCCGGGCCCCACAGCGTCTGCAGAGATGCCCGGCCCAGGGACGTCTGGGCCCAGCGCCCTCAGGGAGCCCAGGGAGCTGCCTGGCCCAGCCTGGGGACCCAGCGCCCAGCCAAGCCGTGCTCCCCCCTCCCCCCGGCCCCTCCTCAGTCCGTCTTCCCCGGCTGGTCGGACCCGCCAGCTTCCTGGGGGGAGCAGCGGGGGGCACCCGGGGCCTGAGTTGCTCGGGAGTAAATGTCCCAGTGCTGAGATCTGCCATTGTCTGCACGGACCCTCCACTGCCCTGGGCAGGGCCGGTGCAACCATTTAGGCGACCGCCTGGGCACTGGGATTTGGGGGGCGCCATTTTCTTTGGCAGCGACCGCACTGGCCGGATCTTTGGCCGCCCCAGTCGCCGCCGCCATTGAGACGGAGGGAGCTGGGGCAGGGGGGCGCAGGGAGGGCCGCCTGCAGCAAGCAGGGGCGGCTCTAGCCATTTCACCACCCCAAGCACGGCGGCACGCTGCAGGGGGTGCTCTGCCAGTCGCCGGTCCTGCGGCTCCGGTAGACCTCCTGCAGACGTGCCTGCGGCTGCTCCACCGGAGCCGCGGGACCAGCGGACCCTCCGCAGGGACGCCTGCGGGAGGTCCACCGGAGCCGCCTGCCGCCCTCCCGGCGACCAGCAGAGCGCCCCCCGCGGCATGCGGCCCCAAGCATGCACTTGGCGTGCTGGGGCCTGGAGCCACCCCTGGCAGCAAGTAAGGGGGGGCAGCACGCAGGGGAACTCCCTGCCCCAGCTCACCCCCGCCTCCTCCCCGAGCACGCCGTGGCTGCTTCACTTCTCCTGCCTCCTAGGCTTGCGGCGCCTACGCTGATTGGCACCGCAAGCCTGGGAGGCAGGAGAAGTGAAGCAGCCATGGTGTGCTCGGGGTGCTCGTGCTCGGGGTGCTCGTGCGCAGAGCAGGGATGATATGGGGCGGGGGGTGCCTTAGGGTGAAGGGTGGGGGGTAGGGAGCTGCCGTGGGGGGGGCGCCACAGGGCGGAGGGGGGGAGCAGCCGCGGGGCGGGGGCGCCTCGGGGGGGGGGGGCGCAAGGTGGAAGATTCGCCTAGGGCGCAAAGCATCCTTGCACTGGCCCTGGCCCTGGCCCCCAAATCCGAGAGCCGGGCTCCACTCCCTGCCCTGCCACTCTGCCCTGGGCTCCCCCAAACCCATAGGGCTGGGCTAGCCGGGGGCTGCGGGTCGGGAGTGAGGGGCACCAGCAGGGCTGTGGGAGGGGCGTTGCAGGCTCCTGCCCCCTCACAGGTGTCCATGTTCTCTGCCTCCCATCTGCTCCTGGAGCTTTCGCGGCCCAGATGGTGCCGGGCAATGCCGGGGCCGAGGCTCCCTCTGCTGGGGCTGGGCGGTACTGCAGGGAACAGGCCAGCAGTGGGGATGTGCCCAGCCTGTGCCAGGCCCTTGGGGGGTGACCCCCTGTCACGGAGTCCCCGGGCGCTGCTCTGGACCTGCTCCCCACAAAGCCAGGCAGGACTCTGGGGAGCCTCCTCTCCCTTGGAGCAGCCTGTCCCCAGGGCAAGAAGCTCCCACGGCTTCACCTTTCTGGGTCTCTCCTTGGAGCATTCAGCATCCTCTGCCCCTCCGTGCGCTTCCCACAGCGAGTCCGCCCAGGCGGGGTCCTGGGGGGGCCACAGGGTCCTGCCCCCCCACGGCGCAGTCAGACGTGACTCTCAGCCAGCCAGTAACACAGAGATTTATTAGACGACAGGAACAGGGTCTAAAACAGAGCTTGTCGGTACCGCGAACCGGACCCCTCCGCCGGGTCATAGAATCATAGAATCATAGAATCTCAGGGTTGGAAGGGACCTCAGGAGGTATCTAGTCCAACCCCCTGCTCAAAGCAGGACCAAACCCAACTAAATCATCCCAGCCAGGGCTTTGTCAAGCCTGACCGTAAAAACCTCTAAGGAAGGAGATTCCACCACCTCCCTAGGGAACCCATTCCAGTGCTTCACCACGCTCCTAGTGAAAAAGGTTTTCCTAATATCCAACTTAAACCTCCCCCTCTGCAACTTGAGACCATTACTCCTTGTTCTGAGGTCCATTCTGAGGTCTAGCGAGCCAGACACCCCTGCCTGCCCTCACTCCTCATCCCCAGCCAGCTCCAAACTGAAACCCCCCCAGCCCCTCCTCTCTGGCCTTTGTCTCTTTCCCGGGCCAGGAGGTCACCTGATCTCTTTGTTCTCCTTCAGCCATCCCCTGGCAGGGGGGAAGGGCCCCGGCCATTAGTTGCCAGAAGCCAGAGTGTCGGCCATTTATGCAGGCTGGAGACTTAAGAAATGCATAGGGGAAACTGAGGCACCAACACCGTATTCAGTGGAAACATTAAGAACAGTCCCACTTCGTCACACCCCTGTACTGGGCCAGTCCCCAGGCCCCCGTAGCTCACCGGGGAAGCCCTGGGCCTTCAGCACCAGCACCCCGTCTCTGTCCGGGGCTCCCTGCCACGAACCGGCCCTGCCAGGCCCCGGCAAGGGGCTGGTCCATCCCTGTCAAGGCGCGATGCTCCCTGGGACGCCGGCAGGTCCCCACTGAGCAGTCACCTGGCTACTGGCTGCCAGGCCGTGGCTGGCCTGGGGGGCTATACCGGAGCTAACAGCGCGGCCGGCGCCAGGCGATGGGAGCTGTTGTCTCTCCAAAGGCTGGAGCTCCCCAGGTCCCAGTGCCTCCCGGTGCCTCCTCCGGCAGAGCCTGCTGAGGTCCCCTCCCGCCTGCCACAGGACCCTGGTTTGGTGTCAGTCATTCGGTCTTGGGGGTTCCCCCGTCCTGGATCC
Organism: Mauremys mutica; assembly: GCF_020497125.1. Lineage (NCBI taxonomy): Eukaryota > Metazoa > Chordata > Testudines > Geoemydidae > Mauremys > Mauremys mutica. The sequence continues at coordinate 371,897,489 of NC_059072.1, read as the reverse complement.
TCCCTGAGCCACACTGAGCCAGGGCAGCCGGCGCCCCGGAGCGGGGATCCCCCCTCTCCGCAGAGCCCAGCCCCGGCTCCCCGGCCGGGAGGGGTGAGGTGAGGATCGGAGCTGCGGGTGGAAGTACTCGCGGCTCTGCCCTGGGGCTGATCAAGGAGACTGACAGAGCCTGACCCAGGGGTTCCCCACAGCCGTTCCCTGCCCTGCCCCAAGGCTCCCTGGGCCGTGTGCCAGTGACTGACAAACCGACTGCGTGGGGTTGCTGCAGCTCCTGGCTGGGTGCGGCGGGGACACGGCTCCCCCAGGGCCTCTCCGGGACTCGCTGGGCAGAGCTCACGGGGGGCCACATGCCCAGGGGCCAGTCACGGAGTGTGGGGGAGCCCGGCCCTGCACCCCTCTTCCTGGGACTCACAGGGACTCTCAGCCAGCCAGTAACACGGAAGGTTTATTGGACAACAGGAACACAGGCTACAGCAGAGCTTGTGGGCACAGCCAGGACCCCTCAAACTGGACCTTCTGGGGGGTTCAGGGTGCTTGGATCCCAGCCTAGGATCCCCTGAAATCCCACCACCCAGCTCCCAAACCGAAACTGACCCAACCCTCTCCACTCAGCTCCTTTCCTTTGTCTAGCTCCCGACCTCCCCTCCCCCAGGCCTAGCTCATGTCACAGGCTGAATACCTGTCTCTCACCTATCTCCCACACAGACAGCCCCTGCTCCACCACAGGGCCAGTCTCAGGAGGCAGCAGGGCTGCGTGGGTCACCCTGCAGGAAGAGCGGGACCCACAGAAGGGGCCTCCCAGAGACTGTTCCAGAGAGGGGGTGCAGCCCTGATCCCGTGGGTCCGTGACACTCAGCAACCGTTTTCCCCATGCATCCGCCAGCAGGCAGGAGCTGGCCCCTGGCTCTCTCTCCGGCCCTGGGGCCCAGGATCTGTCCTGTTCCTGTGCCAGACATAGGCTGGCTACAGCGCTGGCATCCGAGCGAGGCACAGCCCAGCGGGGTCCCTTTACAGCGCTGCCGGGTTTGGCTGTGACACACAGCGCCTCCCCATGGCCTAACAGAGTAATGCAGCTGAGCAGCCCCGTCCCTTCTCCAGGCTCACAGGATCCCGCTGGCTGTGACGCTCAGGGCAGATTGGCCCATTTTATATCTGAACCGAACATGTAAGAACCTGGTGTGATGGAGTAGGGGCTGTCTGGGTGGGGGTTGGGCGAGCCGGGGAGGATTTTAGGTGAGGGACAGGTATTCAGCCTGTAACCTGAGCTAGGCAGGGGGGAGGGGAGATCGACACCTCTGCCCGGGGAGCTAGACAAAGGCAGGGAGCTGAGGGGGAGGGTGGGGTCAGTTTTCGGTTTGGGAGCTGGGTGGTGGGTTTTCAGGGGATCCTAGGCTGGGATCCAAGCACCCTGAACCCCCCAGAAAGGCCAGATTGAGGGGTCCTGGCTCTGCCCACAAGCTGGGCTGTAGCCTGCGTTCCTATTGTCCAATAAACCTTCTGTTTTACTGGCTGGCTGAGAGTCACTGGGAGTCCCAGGAAGAGGGGTGCAGGGCCGGACTCCCCCACACTCCGTGACACCTGGGCCTCCGGCTGCGCTCGGTACAAATCCCTGACGTCATCTTCTTCCGCATCCACCATGTGTCGTTTGCTCCAGGATTGTTCTTTCTGAGGAACGAGGTGTCTGGGGATGGTTCCTCCCTCCCCACTGACGGGCTGGCCCATGGGTGGCACTTGGTCCATCCGTGGCATCCTTTGGGGACGAGCTTTAGGCTTTCTTCTCCCGTTTTGTTTGGAATTACGATGCAATCGCTTTCCACTGTGAGTCCATTTCACTCGCTTACTGGTCCATTCGCTGCACAGTTGTCTCTGGGCACTTCCTTCCTGTCCTCTACTCGCCCCAGCAAACGGAGAACCTCCTGAAGTCACCTGTCTGTCCAGCTGGCCTGGCCTCTTTTCCGGCACTGGTCAGTCTGGCCGCAGCCCCCACATCTGGGAGGGTGGGTGAACATCGTGCAGGGTTCCCAGATGGCACCTGGCCCTTCGGCCACATCCCGGGTGGCGGGCGCCCTGGGGCCGAGCAGACGAAAGCAGGGGGCTGCACGAGCTGGGGAGCTGGGGGAGACACCGGCGCTGCCAGATCACACTGGGGTGTCATTTGCCTCCGCTTTGTTCCCGGGGCCCGTCTTTTGGAGATTATTCATGTGGGCAAAGCCTGGCCAATGCCGGGGTGTGGGGGACCCATGGCCAATGGGAGATGTGGAGGCGGCGCTTGGGGCGGGGACATGCCCAGTGTCTACGTGGCCACCCCTGCACTGAGGAGCCGGAGGGACATGTCTCCGTGTGTGTCATGGAGTGTGGGGGAGTCCAGCTCTGCACCCCTCTTCCTGGGACTCACAGTGACTCTCAGCCAGCCAGTAAAACAGAAGGTTTATTGGACAACAGGAACACAGGCTACAGCAGAGCTTGTGGGCACAACCAGGACCCCTCAAACTGGTCCTTCTGGGGGTGCAGGGAGCTTAGTTCCCAGCTTGGGATTCCCTGCACTGCCCCCCCAAGCCCAAACTGAAACTGACCCCCCCCCTCTCCAGCCGGCTCCCTGCCTTTGTCCAGCTTCACGGGCAAAGGTGTTCACCTCACCTCCCCCCTGCCTACCTCAGGTTACAGGCTCAGGTATTGTCCATCACCTAAAGTCCTCCCCGGCTCTCCCATCCCCCACACAGACAGCCCCTGCTCCATCACATCTCTCCCCCCTTCGAGACTGAACTGAGCGGGGTCACTTTGCCCAGTGACCCGGGGAAGTTTGGGGCCCCCTCTCCGGGACAGCGCATCCGCTATCAGGTTGGCATTTCCCTTCACATGGACCACGTCCATGTCATAGTCCTGCAGGAGCAGGCTCCACCTCAGGAGCTTGGCGTTGGCTCCTTTCATCTGGTGCAGCCAGGTCAGGGGAGAGTGGTCGGTGTACACGGTGAAGTGGCGCCCAAAGAGATATGGCTCCAGTTTCTTCAGGGCCCACACCATGGCCAGGCATTCCTTCTCGATGGCCGCGTAGTTCTGCTCCCGGGGTAGCCACTTCTTGCTCAGGTACACGATGGGGTGTCTCTCCCCCTTTTCATCCTCCTGCATCAACACCGCCCCCAGCCCCGTGTCTGAGGCGGTGAACACCATAAAGGGCTTGTCAAAGTCTGGGTTTGCCAGAACAGGGCCACTAACCAGAGCCTCCTTCAGCGCCTGGAGAGCCTCCTGGCACTGCTCGGTCCAGACCACCTTGTCCGGCTTCCCCTTCTTGCACAGCTCAGTGATGGGGGCGGTTATGGCACTAAAGTGGGGCACGAACCTTCGATAGTACCCCGCCATCCCGATAAAGGCCTGGACCTGCTTTTTGGTCTGGGGGGCGGGCCAGTCTCTGATCACCTCCACCTTGGCTGGTTCCGGCTTTAGGCAGCCGCTCCCCACCCGATGGCCCAGGTAAGATACTTCTGCCATCCCCAACTTGCACTTCTCAGCCTTTACGGTTAACAGGGGTGGCTCTAGGAATCCCGCCGCCCCAAGCAGGGCGGCACGCCGCGGGGGGCGCTCTGGCGGTCGCCGGTCCCGCGGCTCCGGGGGACCTCTTGCAGACGTGCCTGCGGGAGGTCCGCCGGAGCCGCCTGCCGCCCTCCCGGCAAAATGCCGCCCCAAGCGCGCGCTTGGCGCGCTGGGGTCTGGAGCCGGCCCTGACGGTTAACCCAGCCTCTCGGAGTCGGTCCAGCACGTGTCTAACCTGGGACACGTGGTCCTCCCAGGTCTGGCTGAAGACGCAGATGTCGTCAATATACGCCACGGCAAAACTCTTCATACCCCGCAGTAGCTGATCCACCAGGCGCTGGAAGGTGGCCGGCGCTCCCTTGAGGCCGAAGGGCAGGGTCAGAAACTCGTAGAGCCCCAAAGGGGTGATGAAGGCCGATTTCAGCCTGGCATCTGCGTCCAGCGGCACTTGCCAGTAGCCCTTGGTAAGATCCATGGTGGTGAGGTACCGAGTGCCTCCCAGCTTGTCTAGGAGCTCGTCAGGCCTTGGCATGGGGTAGGCATCAGATACGGTGATGGCATTGAGCTTCCTATAGTCCACACAGAACCGGATCGACCCGTCCTTCTTGGGGACCAGCACCACTGGTGAGGCCCAAGGGCTGGAAGACGGCTGGATCACCCCCAAAGCCAGCATGTCCCTGACCTCTCTTTCTAGGTCCTGGACAGTTTTCCCGGTGACCCGAAAAGGGGAACATCTTATAGGGGAATGTGACCCAGTCTCCACCCGGTGGACAGTCAAATTAGTGTGTCCAGGCTGATTGGAAAACAGCTGTCGGTACAGATGCAGCACCCCTCTGATCTCAGCATGCTGAGCCGGGGTCAGCTGATCAGAGAGGGGAATCGACTCCAGCAGGGAACCAGCTTCTGTCCCAGGGAATAGATCCACTAAAGGGTCATCTCCCTGCTCCTCCCAACGTCCACACACGGCCAACACCACATTCCCTCTGTCATAGTATGGCTTCATCATATTGACATGGTACACCCGGCAGTGGTGCGCCCGGTTCGACAGCTCCACCACATAGTTTACCTCATTTAGTTGCTTGATAACCTTGAAGGGCCCTTCCCAGGCAGCCTGGAGTTTGTTTTTCCTCACGGGGATGAGACCCATCACTTGGTCCCCGGTGGCGAAGGCGCGGGCCCGCGCCGTGCGGTCATACCAGACCTCCTGCTTCCTCTGGGCTCTGGCCAGATTCTCCCTGGCCAGGCCCATGAGCTTGGCAAGTCTTTCCCGGAAGGTCAGGACATACTCCACCACTGACTCTCCATCGGGAGCGGCCTTCCCCTCCCATTCGTCTCTCAGCAGGTCCAGGGGCCCACTTACCTGCCTTCCATATAACAGTTTGAAAGGTGAAAACCTGGTAGACTCCTGGGGTACCTCCCTGTACGCAAACAGCAGGTGAGGTAAGTACTTGTCCCAGTCCTGCGGGTGCTGGTGCATAAAGGTTTTCAGCATCATCTTTAGCGTCCCGTTGAACCTCTCCACCAGCCCGTTGGACTGGGAGTGATACGCTGAGGCCCAGTTTTGCCGGACCCCACATTTCTCCCACAAGCACCGGAGCAGGGCCGACATGAAGTTGGACCCTTGGTCTGTCAAGACTTCCTTGGGGAACCCCACCCGGCTGAAAATGGTCAGCAGCGCATCCACCACAGTGTTGGCTTCAATGGAAGCTAAGGGTACTGCCTTGGCGTAGCAGGTGGCGAAATCTAGCACCACCAAAATCTATTTCTTCCCCGACTGGGTCATCTTGCTGAGAGGTCCCACTATGTCCATAGGCACCTTCTGGAAAGGTTCCTCTGTGCTGGGCAAAGGTCTCAAAGCCGCTTTCCCCTTGTCCCAGGCCTTCCCCACCCTCTGACAGGGGTCACAGGAGCGGTAATACTGTTGGACCGTAGTAAAGACCCCAGGCCAGTAAAAGTTCTGTAGCAGCCTCTGCCTGGGTACGCCAGGCTCCCTGGTGCCCTGCGAGGGGGGTGTCATGGGCCCGGCACAGCAGCTGGCGGCGATACTTCCGGGGAACCACCAGCTGCCTCCTGATCCCCCCTGACTCCATCTTCCCTGGGGGAGCCCATTCTCGGTACAGGAGCCCCTTCTCCCACAGGAACCTTTTCCAGCCACCTCCCCCCATGGTCTGTACCGCACTGAGGTTGGCCAGGTCCCTTATCTTCCGCAAGGAGGGATCTTTCTGCAACTCGGCCTGGAACTCGGCAGCTGGCGAAGGGATGGGGATCGACTCCTTCTCGTCTGCTGGCTCTGAAGCCTCAGCCTCCCTAAGCCATGTCTCTGGGCGTTCCCTCCCCTCCGGGGTAGGGTCCTGCACCTCAGGCAAGGTACCCCACCCCCCCAAGGTCAGGGTGCAGTGCCCCTTGCTTGCACAGCTCCACCAGGTCGCCCTTAAGCCGCTTGGCAAACCTCTTCCTGCTGGCCACTCCCAGGCCGGGGTGCTCACCACTCCCCCAGGTTCCAGGGAGACCCCTCATGCACCAGCCCTTCTCCAGGTCACCCCCTCTCTGCCAGGGTCGAGCTGCAGACTCCTCCGCCCCTGGGACTGCTCCTGCAATCCCCCGGGGGACCCTGGTACTGCAACAGTCCTTCTCGCTGGTCACACGCTCCCAGGGGTTAATTGCCCCCTGACCCCGTCTCTGACTCTTCAGCGCGCCTGGTTCCCGTCAATGCCCCTTTGCTTTACTGCTCCCCAGTCACTTACTGCAGGAAGCATCGTCCACGGGGTGCAGTCGATCCCACCGCTGCCACCAGTTGTCACGGAGTGTGGGGGGGACAAGGCCCTGCACCCCCGGCTTCCTGCGATTCACTGGGACTCTCAGCCAGCCAGGAACACAGACGGGTTATTAGCCGACAGGAACAGTCCCAAGCAGGGCTTGTAGGTACAACCAGGACCTGTGAAGGAGCAGGGGCTGTCTGTGTGCTTGGTAGGCAGAGACAGGTATGCAGCTGTAACATGAGCCTGGCCTGGGGGAGGGGAGGTCTCACCTCTGGCTGGAGGTAGACAAAAGGGAACGGGGGAGTGGAGGCATTCCTCGGTTTTGGGAGCTGGGAGGTGGGTTTCAGGGGATCCTAGGCTGGGATCCAAGCACCCTGAACCCCCAGAAAGGCCAGATCGAGGGGTCCTGGCTCTGCACACAAGCTGGGCTGTATCCTGTGTTCCGGTTGTTCAATAAACCTTCTGTTTTACTGGCTGGCTGAGAGTCACTGTGAGTCCAGGAAGAGGGGTGCAGGGCCGGACTCCCCCACACTCCGTGACAGGACCCCTCAGCCAGGTCCCTCTGCGGGGCAAGGAGCTTAGACCCCAGACTTGGGGTTCCTGCCTCCTCCCAGCCAGCCCAAAACTGACACCCAAACCCCTCCTGCCAACTCCCTCCCCTCCCCCCAGCTCCCCTCCCCCCAGACCCCCCTTCTCCTTTTGTCCAGTTTCCCAGGCAGAGGTGTCACCTGGCCCCACCCCCCTCCTGGCTCAGGTACCCCTGCTCCCCCTCCCCCATGCAGACAGCCCCAGTAGAACATTCCCAGGTCAATCCACCCTGCTCCCTACTGTGTCACACTGTGATGGAGTAGGGACTGTCTGTGTGGGGGATGGGAGAGCCAGGGAGGACTCTGGGTGATGGACAGGACCTGAGCCTGTAACCTGAGCCAGGCAGGGGGGAGGTGAGGTCGACACCTTTGCCCGGGAAGCTGGACAAAGGCAGGGAGCCGGCTGGAGAGGGGGGGTCAGTTTCGGTTTGGGGCTGGGTGGGTGAATGGAGGGAATCCCAAGGCTGGGATCTAAGCTCCCTGCACCCCCAGAAGGGCCAGATTGAGGGGTCCTGGCTGTGCCCACAAGCTCTGCTGTAGCCTGCGTTCCTGTTGTCCAATAAACCTTCCGTTTTACTGGCTGGCTGAGAGTCACTGTGAGTCCCAGGAAGACGGGTGCAGGGTCCTGACTCCCCCACACTCCGTGACAACTGGTGGCAGCAGCGGGAGCTACTGCACCCCGTGGACGGTGCTTCCTGCAGTAAGTGACTGGGGAGCATTAAACAAAGGGGTGATTTCAGGAGGCGATTAACCCCCGGGAGCGTGTGACCAGAGCGAAGGACTTTGCAGTACCATGGTCCCCCGGGGGGATCGCAGGAGCAGTCCCAGGGGCGGAGGAGTCTGCAGCTCGACCCTGGCAGAGAGGGGGTGACCTGGAGAGGGGCTGGTGCACGAGGGGTCTCCCTGGAACCGGTGGGAAGCGGAGAGCACAGGCCGGCGAGGGGCCAGCAGGAAGATGTTTGCTAAACGCCCTAAAAGTGACCTGGTGGAGCTGTGCAGGCAGAGGGGGCTGCGCATTGGGAAGTCCACCAAGGAACAGCTAATTGCCCAGCTGGAGGAGACGGATCACTTGGGTGAACCAAGCCCTGTCCCTGAGGGAAGCCGCCCGGCGGACACAGAGTGGACCCCGGGACCTGACATGGCTGGGAGGGGCCAGACTGCTGCCGAGGACACCCCGAGACCCTGCCCACCTATACCTAGGGGAGGGGTTGGGGGAAGCCCAGCGAAACCGTGGGCACCCTGACCCCGGCAGCCAGCAGGGGATCGTCCCGGCAGAGCTCCCCATCCCTGGAACGGATGCGGCTGGAACAAGACAGGGAGCTGAGACGGGAAGAGCTGGAGTTAAGGAGGCAAGAACTGAAGAAACGGGAGAACCAGCGTAAACACGAGGAGAACCAGCGTCAGCATGAGCTGGACCTGGCCCGGCTGAGGAGCAGCGGGGCCCTGGCTGCGGTGAGTGAGGGGGGACCCAAGCCTACAAAGAGCTTCGATAAGAACTTCCTGGCCCGGCGTAAGGAGGGGGAGGACATAGACACCTTCCTGACGGCCTGCGAGCTGCACAGGGTTGACCCTGCAGACAGGATCCAGTTCCTCACCCCCTTACTGGACTCCACCGCCGTGGAGGTGTACAGCCGAATGAAAGGGGCGGAGACAGGGGACTACAAACTGTTCAAAGAGGCCCTGCTCCGCGAGTTTGGGCTGACCCCGGAGATGTACCGGAAGAGGTTCCGGAGTCAGCGTAAAACCCGTGAGGTCACATACCTACAACTGGCCAACCGGGCGCAGGGGTACGCCCGCAAGTGGAGAGCTGGGGCCCAAACTAGAGAGGGCCTGCTTGACCTATTCATACTGGAGCACCTGTATGAGCAGTGCCCGCCCGACCTGAGGCTGTGGTTGATGGACCAGAAGCCGGAGAACCCGCAGCACGCAGGCCGACTGGCCGACCAATTTGTGGACAGTCGGGCAGGAGATAACAGGGAGGCATCTCGAAGGAGCAGGCCTGCCTCAACGCAGAGAGAAAGTCACCATGGGACCTCCCACCGGGGGTCTATGGAGAACCCCCACCAAAGGGGAACATCCAGCGTCAGGTCCATCCGACCCACTCGAGGGGACCCACGGGACATGGGCTGCTATCACTGTGGCCAGACGGGCCACATACGGTCCCAGTGCCCCAGGCTCAAGAATAGACTGAGCAGACCAACCCCACACCGGGTTAACTTGGTAGAGACCCAGTCGGATGAGGGGCAGCGTTCACAGGAAAGGGGGGCTGGCCGCGTACCACCTGGGAAGGAGGGAGGGGGGCCCCAGGTCAGCTCCTCTGGGGGGATGGATGCTCCAGACACAGGGTTTTTGGTTTACAGGGTGGGCACGGAGCTGCCCCTCCGGAACCAGTGCCTTGTTCCCCTGGAGGTGGATGGGAGGAAGGTCACTGGGTACCGGGACACGGGCGCAGAGGTGACGCTGGCCCAGCCCGAGGTGGTGGCCCCAGATTGGATGGTGCCTGACACCTACCTGACCCTGATGGGCGTGAGCAGGACCCCATTCAAGGTGCCTGTGGCGAGGGTGCACCTGAAGTGGGGGGTCAAGGAGGGCCCCAAGGATGTGGGGGTACACCCCCATTTGCCCACAGAGGTATTAGTGGGGGGGGACCTCGAGGACTGGCCAAGCAATGCCCGGGGTGCCCTGGTCGTGACCCGTAGTCAGAGTCGGCGCAGGGCACTGCACCCTGACAATGGGGAAAGTACTCTGCCCGAGGCGCAGGACCCTGACCTGGTGGGGAGGGAACGCCCAGAGACACGACCCAGAGAGGCTGCGGCCTCAGACCCAGCCGGTGAGAGGGAGCAGGTCCCCATCCCTGTCCCAGCTGCTGAGTTCCAGGCCGAGTTGCAGAAAGATCCCTCCTTGTGGAAGCCCAGGGACCGGGCTGACCTCAGTGCGATACAGACCATGAGGAGAGGTTGCAAGGAGAGGTTCCTGTGGGAGAAGGGGTTCCTGTACCGAGAATGGGCTCCCCCCGGGGAAGTAGAGTCATGGGGGATCAGGAGGCAGCTGGTGGTTCCCCAGAAGTTTCGCCACAAGCTCCTGTACCTGGCCCATGACATCCCCCTCGCCGGGCACCAGGGAATCCGGCGCACCAGGCAGAGGCTGCTACAGAACTTTTACTGGCCCGGGGTCTTTACCCATGTCCGACAGTACTGCCAATCCTGTGACCCCTGCCAGCGGGTGGGGAAGGCCTGGGACAAGGGGAAAGCAGCTCTGAGGCCTTTGCCCATCATAGAAGAACCTTTCCAGAAGGTGGCCATGGACATAGTGGGACCTCTCAGAAAGGCGACCCGGTCGGGGAAGAAATACATCCTGGTGGAGGTAGATTTCGCCACTCGATACCCCGAGGCGGTGGCCTTGTCCTCTATCGAAGCAGACACCGTAGCAGATGCGCTGCTGACCATTTTCAGCCGGGTGGGGTTCCCCAAGGAAGTCTTAACAGACCAGGGGTCCAACTTCATGTCGGCCCTGCTCCGGTGCTTGTGGGAGAAATGTGGGGTCCAGCACAATTGGGCCTCAGCGTACCAACCCCAGACCAACTTTCCTTGACTTTCTTCTTGTTGCTAACATACCTGAAGAAACCCTTCTTGTTACTCCTAACATCTCCGGCTAGCTGCAACTCCAAGTGTGATTTGGCCTTCCTAATTTCACTCCTGCATGCCTGAACAATACTTTTATACTCCTCCCTGGTTTTTTGTCCAATCTTCCACTTCTTGTAAGCTGTTCTTTTGTGTTTAAGACGAGCAAGGATTTCACTGTTAAGCCAAGCTGGTCGCCTGCCATATTTACTTTTCTTCCTACACATCGGGATGGTTTGTTCCTGCAACCTCAATAAGGTTTCTTTGAAATACAGCCAGCTTTCCTCGACTCCTTTCCCCGTCATGTTATTCTCCCAGGGGACCTTGCCCATCAGTTCCCTGAGGGAGTCAAAGTCTGCTTTTCTGAAGTCCAGGGTCTCTGTTCTACTGCTCTCCTTTCTTCCTTGTGTCAGGATCCTGAACTCGACCATCTCATGGTCACTGCCTCCCAGGTTCCCATCCACTATTGCTTCCTCTGCTATTTCTTCTCTGTTTGTGAGCAGCAGGTCAAGAAGAGCTTTTCCCCTAGTTGATTCCTCCAGCACTTGCACCAGGAAATTGTCCCCTACACTTTCCAGAAACTTCCTGGATTGTCTGTGCACTGCTGTATTGCTCTCCCAGCAGATATCGGGGTGATTAAAGTCACCCATGAGAACCAGGCCCTGTGATCTAGCAACTTCTGTTAGTTGCTGGAAGAAAGCCTCATCCACCTCATCCCCCTGGTCTGGTGGTCTGTAGCAGACTCCCACCACGACATCACCCTTGTTCATAGGCGCTGACTTACATGGGGCTCTGGGGCTTTAGCCCCATGAATAAATCCCAAGCAGGGGCTCTGCCCCACCAATGTTTTTTCTCCCCTGCTTGGAGCGCGCCGCCGCCGCCGCCAGGGCTGGAGAGCTTCCCCCCTCCCCTCCCCGCCCCGCTCGGCCCCAGAGAGCTTAACTGCCTGAACGCAGGCAGCTGTGTCTGTGTGTCTCAGGTGATGGGAGGGCGGCAGGTCCCCGCCGCTCGGCCGCTCCGCTCCATCCCCGGCCCTTGCAGGGGTCGCGCCGCCGGGCTTTGCCGCTGTGGGCTAGAGGACAGGCTGGTCACTGGCCCGTCCCCAGGGGCAGGGGCCTGGAGCTGTGCTAGGAGCTCTTCCCAGGCCTGCGCTCCTCTCCGTGGCGGGCTCGCTGGCCTGCTCTGGCCTCCCGCTCACGGGCAAACGCTTGGAAAGAAACCAGGCGCCTCATTGTAACTCCCCCGAGCTGGAGCCTGCGGAGGGAGTGGGGACCGGGGGACACTTCCCTGGCGGCGATCGCTGCTGCACGGGCCCTGTTCCTGGGGGCAAGGGACCAGCGCAGGCTGATGACTTGCAAACTCGAATCACCCGTGAGCCACCCGGCGCTGCTGCAGCCCGGCCCCGCTGCGGGAAGGAGGGGCTGCTGCAGGAACAGCGGAGAGGCACTCAGAGGATGCACCAGGTCCCGGGAATGACACCGGCCTGGCCTGAACCAGGGCTTATTTCTCTCCCATTTCACAGGTGCTGCCGGCCGGTCCGATCTGTGCAGGGAGGAGCGAGGTGTGTGCTTGCCGGCATGCCCTGTCCTGGGGGCGGGGCCGCCCCCTCAGGAGAGTTTGGGAGGCTGAAGCCCCCGGGTGGGCACCCCGAAGCGATCTCTCTCTCTGCATGTCTAACCCATCCACCCGCCCAGCACCGGGCTACACATGCAGACAACACCCCTCTTTCAGCCTGTGCTGGGGGGGGGGGGGGGTTGAAGCCATTGCTGTTTAAAGGGCTGCGGCTGGGTCCCTCCACTCTTTTCCCATGCTGCTCCCTAGGAGGGAGAGATCACTGCGTGGGGGCGGGCGGGGACTCTTGCATGATACTTGTGAGCTCTCACAGCCGGGTGGCCACAGGTGAGTCCCCAGGGCAGCATCATTGGCACATGGGAGAGGAGGAGCCCCGAGGATAGAGCAACTGAAGGTGAGCTAGGGTGGCTCTGGGCTGGGGGGGGGGGGGTTCCTTTCCCTTGTGCTGCACGGGGAGGGAGTTTCTTTAAATGGGGGGGGGGCTGGGAGTGGGATTTTACTTCTAAGAATGTCATTGCTGAGCTGTTTGACCTGGGGGGAGGGGGAGACCTCTGTCTAGGGAACAGGTATACCCCTGCTAGGCACAAATGTGCCTCGACCCTGGCCCATCTGGGAAAAGAGTGGCTCTCAGCTGGCAGAACCAGGCCTCACGGCTGAGATAGCCAACGACAGGGGACATTGTCTACAGCTCATTTCCATCGGATGGTGGCATCTTTCCAACTCTACCCACTTGGACTAGGGCCTACAAGTGCCAGTCTTCCTTTACCACCTCTCTGAGCCATTCAGACCCCTGCATTGCTCAGCTGTTTGCTTTTCAATGACCTAGCAAACACCCTTCCACTGTCCGGATGTAGCTGAGCTGAACTTGCTTTACTGTTCAGTATTAGCCTCATTTCACAGATGGAGGAACGGAGACACAGAAAGGTTGAAGCCAACATTTTCAAACCTGGGTTGCTAAAGTTAGATGCTACAACCTAATTTAGGTGGCTAAATAAGTGGCCTGATTTTCAGAGGCAAGGAGCAAATAGATTTGATTCCAGTGGTGCTGCATCTTGGGGGGTGGGGAGCCCAGAACCAAGTTCTGGGTCTCTCCCCATTTCCCCAGCCAGCTCCAAACTGACACTCCCTCCTCTGGCCTCTGTGTCTCTTCCGGACAAGGAGGCCACCTGATCTTTGGCCACAACACCTTCAGTTGGCATCTTGCAGGGGAAACTGAGGCACCCATACAGTATTCAGAGAAAATATTAAGAACATTCCCACTTCATCACAACAGGTGCAACAAAATATAATACTGTATATTGAAGTAGGCAAGTGCTGCTTCTGACTTTCTACTTTTAATTGACCCTTGTAATCTTGTGGCACTGATGCATTGTAGCTTCATTTTATATCGGCTTACAGGGCGGGAGCCAGGGCCGGCTCCAGACCCCAGCGTGCCAAGCAGGAGCGTGGGGCGGCATTGTCCTGGCAGGGCGGCATTTGGCTCCGGCGGACCTTCCGCAGTCATGCCTGTGGGAGGTCCACAGGAGCCCTGGGAGGAGCGGACCCGCCGCAGGCATGACTGCAGTGGGTGCGCTGGTCCCGCGGCTCGGATGGAGCTCCCGCAAGCATGCCTGCGGATGCTCCACCGGAGCTGCGGGACCACAGGACCGTCCGCAGGCACTTCAGCCCCGGCCGTGGGACCGGGGAAGGGTGGCGGAAGCGGCGCAGCGCGCCGCCCTGCTTGGGGCGGCGGAATTTCTAGAGCTGCCCCTGGCAGGAGCGGGGGGGCACCACCATTTTGGGCCCCACCAAAAATTATACAAACCTGCCGCCTATGCCCTTGTTGTTCATACTTCTAAATTTAATCCAGAGACACTCAGGTTTTTCTGCAGTTTCATACTGGAGCTCTGAGCAGTCATACTGCTCTCTTACGTACAATGCAACTCCCCCACCTTTTCTGCCCTGCCTGTCCTTCCTGAACAGTTTATATCCATCCATGACAGTACTCCAATCATGTGAGTTATCCCACCAAGTCTCTGTTATTCCAATTACATCATAATTCCCTGACTGTGCCAGGACTTCTAGTTCTCCCTGCTTGTTCCCCAGGCTTCTTGCATTTGTGTATAGGCACTTAAGATAACTCGCTGATTGTCCCGCTTTCTCAGTCTGAGACAGGAGTCCTCCCCTCTTGCAGTCTCCTGCTTGTGCTTCCTCCCAGTATCCCATTTCCCCACTTACCTCGGGGAACTGTCCTGACCTTCCGAGAGAGACTGGCTGAGCTCATGGGCCTGGCCAGGGAGAATCTGGCCAGAGCCCAGAGGAAGCAGAAGGTCTGGTATGACCACACGGCGCGGACCCGCGCCTTCGCCACCGGGGATCTGGTGATGGTTCTCATCCCCGTGAGGAAAAACAAACTCCAGGCCGCCTGGGAAGGGCCCTTCAAGGTTGTCAGGCAGCTCAATGAGGTAAACTATGTGGTGGAGCTGTCGAACCGGGCGCACCACCGCCGGGTGTATCATGTGAATATGATGAAGCCATATTATGACAGGGGAATGTGGTGCTGGCCGTGTGTGGACGTTGGGAGGAGCAGGGAGATGACACTTTTCTATTCCCTGGGACAAAAGCTGGTTCCCCCCCTGGAAGCAATTCCCCTCTCTGATCAGCTGACCCTGGCCCAGCATGCTGAGATCAGAGGGGTGCTGCATCTGTACCGACAGCTGTTTTCCAACCAGCCTGGATGCACTAATTTGACTGTCCACCGGGTGGAGACTGGGTCACATCCCCCTATAAGATGCTCCCCTTTTCGGGTCACCGGGAAAACTGCCCAGGACCTAGAAAGAGAGGTCAGGGACATGCTGGCTTTGGGGGTGATCCAGCCGTCTTCCAGCCCTTGGGCCTCGCCAGTGGTGCTGGTCCCCAAAAGGAACGGGTCAATCCGGTTCTGTGTGGACTATCGAAAGCTCAATGCCATCACTGTATCTGATGCCTACCCCATGCCAAGGCCTGACGAGCTCCTAGACAAGCTGGGAGGCACTCGGTACCTCACCACCATGGATCTTACAAAGGGCTACTGGCAAGTGCCGCTGGACGCAGATGCCAGGCTGAAATCGGCCTTCATCACCCCTCTGGGGCTCTATGAGTTTCTGACCCTGCCCTTTGGCCTCAAGGGAGCGCCGGCCACCTTCCAACACCTGGTGGATCAGCTACTGCGGGGGATGGAGAGTTTTGCCGTGGCGTATATTGACGACATCTGTGTCTTCAGCCAGACCTGGGAGGACCACGTGTCCCAGGATAGACAAGTGGAGGCTGGGTTAACCGTAAAGGCTGAGAAGTGCAAGGTGGGGATGGCTGAAGTGTCTTACCTGGGCCATCGGGTGGGGAGCGGCTGCCTAAAGCTGGAACCAGCCAAGGTGGAGGTGATCAGAGACTGGCCCGCCCCCCAGACCAAAAAGCAGGTCCAAGCTGTGACAAAGTGGGACTGTTTTTAATGTTTCCTCTGAATACTGTGGGGGGGGGCTCAGCTCTGGCCGACCCTCTGTCGCCTGGCAACTAATAGCCAGGCCCTTCCCCCCTGCAAGGGGATGCTAAAGGTGTGGGGGAACAAAGAGATCAGGTGACCTCCTGGCCCAGGAAAGAGAGACAGCCCAGAGAGGAGGGGCTGGAGGGGGTTTGGCAGTTTTTGGAAGCTGGCTGGGAAATGGAGAGGGGCCCTGACGGGCCTCGGGCCTCCCAACGGGGCTCAAGCCTCCCTGGGGCCCCAGATGGACCAAACTAAAGGGGGTCCTGTTGTCTGTACCGGCAAGACCTGTTTTGGACTGTGTTCCTGTCGGCTAAATAAACCCTCTGTGTTACTGGCTGGCTGAGAGTCACGTCTACTGGACTCTGGTGAGACAATTTTTTATTCAGGACGCATAGATGGACATCACCACGAAGGGGTGGGCATCATTGTCGACAAAGAGACGAGAAAGAGTTTGTTAGGATGGAGTCCTGTTACCTCCAGAATAATAAGAGCGAGATTCTTCTCCAGATATGCGAAGACTACCATCATCCAATGTTATGCACCTACAGAACAAGCTGAGGAGGAGGAAAAAGACTTGTTCTATACCAGACTCCAGGAAGAGATACTTAAGACCCCATGCCACGACATCCTGATTTTGATGGGCAGCTTCAATGCTAAAGTCGGTTCCAGCAATGCCGGGTATGAAGCATGCATGGGGAGGGAAGGAGTTGGAGAGAGAAATGACAACGGTCAACGATTTGTAGACTTATGTCTTGAGAATGGACTGGTGATAGGTGGAACAATCTTCCAACATAAGACAATACACAAGCTGACGTGGATATCACCGGATGGGAAAACCAGGAACCAAATTGATCACATTGCAATCAATCGGAAGTGGAGAGGGTCACTGCTGGATACTAGAGTATTAAGAAGTGCAGATGTAGGTGGTGACCATCATCTTGTATTGAGCAAGCTTCAGATAAAATTGAGAAAGCCGAAGAAAGTTTATGGGCAACAAATTTTCGACTCAAGGAAGTTGGAAGATCCGCCGGTAAAGGCACAGTTCATATTGGAGCTCTCAAAAAAGTTTCAACTTCTAAATGACTTGCAAACTGGTAATATAAACACTTTTTGTGACAACGTCGAGAAGGCATATGTAGAGACCAGCAAGACAGTGCTTGGCTACAAGAGAAGAGAACGGAAAGTATGGATTTCAGATCACACATGGAAACTCATTGAGGAGAGGAAGACAGCAAAACTACGCATGCTAACTGGAAGGGATGAACAACAGAAAGCTGCGAACAAAGAATATAGGGAGAAAAACAAGGCTGTGAAGAGAAGTGCCCGAAAAGACAAAAGGGATTATATTACCAGTCTGTCAAGAGAGGCACAGTCATCAGCCGCGCGGGGCGACACAAGAACTGTGTATAGAATCACGAGGACTTTGACAGGAGGGTTCAGCAATAGGTCAACAGCGGTTAGAGGAAAGAATGGGAGAATATTGATAGAAGAGAAAGAACAAATCAATCGATGGGCAGAGCATTTTAGAGAGACTTTAAATAGATCAAATCCTGAAGAGGTAGTTGAAATAGAGGAAACGAGTTTTCAGATGGAGTTAGAATGTGGGCCTATCATAGAGCGAGAGATAGAAGAGGCTATTAGACAGACAAAAGCAAACAGGGCACCAGGTGAAGATAGAATAACCGCAGAAATGCTAAAAGCCGACCTGAATATGAGTGCTGGGATTCTAAAGGAGCTATTCAACAAGGTGTGGGAAGAAGAGAAGGTACCTGAAGCATGGAAGAAAGGTATCATCGTGAAATTACCAGAGAAGGGTGATTTGTCTTTGTGTGGTAATTGGAGAGGTATAAACTTGTTATCAGTGCTTGGGAAGGTTTTCTGCAGAGTTCTGTTACAGAGAATAAGACAAGCAGTAGAAGAGATCCTGAGGGAAGAACAAACAGGATTTAGGAGTGGGAGAGTATGCGTTGATCAGATATTTGTACTACGTACGATAATGGAACAATCTCTTGAATGGAACTTGCCACTGTTCATTAATTATCTCGATTTCGAGAAGGCATTTGATAGTGTCCACCATCCATCTCTCTGGAATATCTTAAAAATATATGGATTCCCTTCAAAAGTGATTAACATCTTCAAAGATATGTATGCCGGCAATAAGTGTTGTGTTCGCCATGAAGGACAGCAGAGCGAGTGGTTCCATGTGAGAACGGGAGTTAGACAAGGGTGTGTTATTTCACCCATTCTATTTCTTGTGGTCACAGATTGGGTGATGCGGAAAGCCACTGAAGATAGGCCAAGAGGGATCGCATGGGGACCCTCTGGTCATATTGAAGACTGTGACTTTGCGGATGACATCGCCCTGATTTCAAGCTCTCAGACGGACCTCCAAGAGAAGACTGATAGAGTAGATAGAGCAGCAAGGTGCTTAGGACTTAATATCCATGCCGGTAAGAGCAAAATAATGAAAGTAAAAACAGCCAGCTCGACGAAGACAGTGTTATGTGACGTAGAATTGGAGGAGGTGAACGACTTCAAATATCTTGGTAGTTACATATCGGCTGATGGCAATATTCAGAAGAAGATATCTACCAGAATCGGTCTTGCAGCAAATGCATTCTATAGACTTCAGAATATTTGGAGGTCAACCATCTTGCAAATGAAAACCAAGGTAGAGATCTACAGGTCGAACGTCCACTCTGTGTTGCTCTATGCGGCGGAAACATGGAGGACCAACAAGAAGATAGAAAGTCGGCTTCGGGGCTTTGAAGGAAGGTGTCTTAGGCGAATTCTTAACATACATTGGCCACAGCGTATCACCTGTTGAAGTGAGCCGATTAACGGGCATCAACAATATAGTGGATGAAGCCAAACAACGAAGATGGAGGTGGCTGGGGCATGTGTTGAGAATGGATGCTGACAGACACCCTCGTATTGCCCTACGATGGACACCACAAGGAAGAAGGAGGAGAGGTAGACCATTGGGGACATGGCAAAGGACCATTGAAGAGGAAATGAAAGGTATGGGAATGAAGTGGGATGAAATCTGCTGTCTCGCTCAAGAACAAAATGAATGGAGGAGAGTGGTTGGCGCCTTATGCTCCACAGGGAGTGACTAATAATAAGAAGAATATGGTGTTCACCGACGCCTCAGACACGGGGCTGGGGGCGGTGTTGATGCAGGAGGATGAAAAGGGGGAGAGACACCCCATCGTGTACCTGAGCAAGAAGTGGCTACCCCGGGAGCAGAACTACGCGGCCATCGAGAAGGAATGTCTGGCCACGGTGTGAGCCCTTAAGAAATTGGAGCCATATCTCTTTGGGCGCCACTTCACCGTGTACACCGACCACTCTCCCCTGACCTGGATGCACCAGATGAAAGGAGCCAACGCCAAGCTCCTGAGGTGGAACCTGCTCCTGCAGGATTAAAAAATGGAGGTGTCACGGAGTCCCCGGGCGATGCTCTGGAACTGCTCCCAACAAAGCCAGGCAGGACTCTGGGGAGCCTCCTCTCCCTTGGAGCAGACTGTCTGCAGGGCAAGAAGCTCACACGGCTTCACCTCCTGGGTCTCTCCTTGGAGCATTTAGCATCCTCTGCTCCTCCATGTGCTTCCCACAGCGAGTCCCCCCAGGCGGGGTCCTGGGGAAGCCAGAGGGTCCTACGCTCCGTGACTCTCAGCCAGCCAGTAACACAGAGGTTTATTCAATGACAGGAACAGGGTCTAAAACAGAGCTTGTAGGTACCACAAACTGGACCCCTTGGCCGGGTCCATTCTGGGGGGCAGTGAGCCAGACTCCCCCCCCCCCCCCCGTCTGCCCTCACTCCTAGTCCCCAGCCAGTTCCAAAACTGAAACCGCCTCCAGCCCCTCCTCCTCTGGGCTTTGTCTCCCCGGCCATTTGTTACCAAGAGACAGAGTGTGGGCAATTTATGCACACTGGAAACTTAAGAAAGGCATAGGGGAAACTGAGGCACCCACACAGTATTCAGAGGAAACATTAAGAACAGTCCCACTTTGTCACAGGACATGGTCCATGTGAAGGGAAGTGCCAACCTGATAGCGGACGCGTTGTCCCGGAGAGGGGGCCCTGAACTTCCCCAGGTCACTGGGCAGAGTGACCCCGCTCAGTTCAGTCTCGAAGTGGGGAGAGACCAGTTGTCATGTCTATGGGGTGCAGTACATCCCACCTCTACCACCAGTTGTCACGGAGTGTGGGGGAATCCGGGCCCTGCAGCCCCACTTCCTGCGATTCACCGGGACTCTCAGCCAGCCAGGAACACAGAAGGGTTATTAGCCGACAGGAACAGTCCCAAGCAGGGCTTGTAGGTACAACCAGGACCCCTCAGCCAGGTCCCTCTGCGGGGCAAGGAGCTTAGACCCCAGACTTGGGGTTCCTGCCTCTTCCCAGCCAGCCCAAACTGACACCCAAACCCCTCCAGCCGGCTCTCCCCTCCTTCCCCCTCTCCCTTTGTCCAGTTTCCCAGGCTCGCCCCACCCCCCTCCCGGCTCAGTCACCCCCTGCTCTCCCCTCCCCCATGCAGACAGCCCCAGTAAAACCAGACGACGTTCCCCGGTCAATCCGCCCCCCTCCCTGCTGGGTCACACCCCACATCCGGGAGCAGCGCGGAGCCAGGCCAGGCAGGGAGCCGGCCTCACCCACAGGGCACCAACCGGACTCTGACCAGCCCAGTCAGTGGCACTGACCGGAGAACCAGGGCCCCTTTCGACCGGGCGCCTGCAACCCACGGTGCCCCCCGGTGCCTCCCCCAGCTCCCACAATGTCCTGCGGTGCCCCCCCAGTGAAGCCACAGCCCCCACAATGCCCTGTGGTGCCCCCCCAGCTCCCACAATGCCCTGCGGTGCCCCCCCAGCTCTGACAATGCCCTGCAGTGCCCCCCCTGACACCACAGCCCCCACAATGCCCTGCGGTGCCCCCCCGACACCACAGCCCCCACAATGCCCTGTGGTGCCCCCCCAGTGACACCACAGCCCCCACAATGCCCTCCGGTGCCCCCCAGTGATGTCACAGCCCCCACAATGCCCTGCGGTGCCCCCCCAGCTCTGACAATGTCCTGCAGTGCCCCCCCGACACCACAGCCCCCACAATGCCCTGCGGTGCCCCCACAGCCCCAATGCCCTGCGGTGACCCCAGTGATGTCACAGCCCCCACAATGCCCTGCGGTTCCCCCCCAGCTCTGACAATGCCCTGCAGTGCCCCCCCTGACACCACAGCCCCCACAATGCCCTGCGGCGCCCCCCATCTCCCAAAATGCCCTGCGGTGCCCCACAGTGACACCACAGCCCCCACAATGCCCTGCGGTGCCCCCCCAGCTCCCATAATGCTCTGCAGCGGGCGGGCGGTCCTCGGGGCGGGATTTGCTGGAGGGGAGGTGCCGGGGGGGGGGCGCTGCGAGGGGGGGGCGGGTGGTGGGAGGTGCTGGGGGGGGCGCGGGGGCCGGGCCGGGAGGTGGGAGGTGCCGGGGGGGGGGGGCGAGGCGGGAGGTGCCGGGCGCAGCGCGGGAGGTGCCGGGCGCTGCGCGGGGGGGGGGGGGAGGAGGTGGGAGGTGCCGGGGGGCGGGCGCTGCGGGGGGGGAGGTGGGAGGTGCAGGGGGCCGGGGCGGGAGGTGCTGCGGGGGAGGGGGGCGGGAGGCGGGAGGGACCGGGGGGCGGGCGCTGCGCGGGGGGGGGGGGGGAGGCGGGAGGGACCGGGGGGCGGGCGCTGCGCGGGGGATGGCCGGGAGGTGGGAGGTGCCGGGGGGCGGGCGCTGCGGGGGGCCGGGCCGGGAGGTGCAGGGGGGCGGGCGCTGCGCTGCGCTGCGGGGGCTGGGGCGGGCGCTTCCTGGGCGGGCGCTGCGGGCTCCTGCCGGACTCGCCATGGCCGGGGCCGCCCGGCTGCTGCTGCTGGCGCTGGCCTGGCTGGTGCCGCTGGCTCGGCTCGGCCCGGCCCGGCCCGGCGCGTGGGGCCCGGCCCCGCTGGGGGAGCAGCTGGCGGCCGCGGGGGCGCAGCTCGGCTGGAGGAACCTGAGCTGCTCCGCCTGCCGCGTCCTCTTCTCCGCCATCGACCTGGGCGTGCAGGTAGCGCCCGCCGGCCCCTCACCGCCGCCTCGGGCCCCTCCCCTGCCCCGCTCCGCTCCGCTCCGCGGGGAACCGCCGGCTCCTGGGAGCGTCCTCCCGACCCCCTCCCCCACCGGACGCCTGGGTTCCTCTCTGCACTGGGAAGGGAGCGAGGTCTGGTGGCTTAGAGCGGCGGGGCTGGGAGCCCGGACTCCTGGGTTCTCTCTGTAGTTTTGGAAGGGGAGTGGGATCTAGTGGTTAGAGCCAAGACTCCTGGGTTCTCTCCCTGGCTCTGGGAGGGGAGTGGGGGCTGGGGGGTTGGAGCAGGGGGCTGGGAGCCAGGACTCCTGGGTTCTCTCCCCGGATCTGGGAGGGGAGTGGGGGTTGGAGCAGGGGGCCTGTGAGCCAGGACTCCTGGGTTCTCTCCCTGGCTCTGGCGCTAGCATCTGTGTGGTGTGCAGTGCCCGTCCCAGCTGTGGCACAAGATACTCACAATCATCCACTAGGCTTGGCAGCCTGCTCCATTTGGGCCCCGGGATCAGGACCCCCTGGCCGCCTCGCTGACCCCCGCCAGCCCCACAGCGCCTGCCGGGAACGGGCTGCTGGATGGGACAGGGCCGGGAGCTGAACCCAGCGCCCCCCCCAGCTGCCCCCTCAAGCTTCCTGGAGTGGGACGTGTCTCCCCTGGTGCAGAGGCCGGCAGGCTGGTGGAAGAGCAGGGCAGAGTTAAGGGTGTCTGCCTGCCTGGTGCCCCACAGCAGGGTGGTATCTAGGGGCGGCTCTAGGAATCTGGCCGCCCCAAGCAGGGCGGCGCGCTGCCGGTCGGGGGACCTCTTGCAGACGTGCCTGCGGAAGGTCCGCCGGAGCCGCCTGCCGCCCTGCCGGCAAAATGCCGCCCCAAGCGCGCGCTTGGCGCGCTGGGGTCTGGAGCCGGCCCTGGTGGTATCCCAGCGCTCCAGCCCTGGCACGGGGGGGCCGGCACGGCCCTCAGGCCAGGGGTCTTGGGTCCTGCCCCAGCAGCAGAGAAATTCTGGGTCCCAGCTGCCTGGACAGTTGCCCAGAGCCCCTCAAGCCCTGAGCATTTTGACCCCCAGCAGTGCCGCAGTGACCCCCCATCCTGCACCCTGCAGTGGCCGGTCCCCCCCGAGCCCTCCCCCCGCTGGTCCAGCCCCAGTGTGGTGTCTGCGGCGTGGGGCAGGACCCTTGGCTCACGCTCCCCGCTCAGCCTCACAGACCCCTGCCCCTGCCTGCATCTGCTGGTGGCTGGCCCAGGTGGTTCCGTGCTGACCTCTGTGGTCCTTGTCAAGGGCAGAGCCTGATCCGCTCCTCCCCCCCCCCGCCGGGCTGCTGACCCGCTCCTGCCCCCCCCCCGGGCTCCTGCCCCCCCCCCGGGCCGCTGACCCGCTCCCTCCCACCCCCCCGGGGCGCTGACCCGCTCCTGCCCCCGTCTCTCACCACGGCCCCACGGCTGATGTCTGGGGCACCATGAGCAGAGATGCCAGGGCTGCGGGCGCGTCGGCTGCGGGCGCGTCACCTGCGGGCGAGTCTGGCGGGGAGCCTGCCACCCCCGTGGGGAAACAGTCCCTGCACTGGGCTGAGAAGCCTCGAGACAACTGAGTCCCCACCCTGCCCCCGGGGCAGTGTGTGGGGGCGGGGATGGGGTGTAGCAGGGTGTCCCATGGGTGGGGGGCTGGATGACAGTGCCTGGCCCAGGCTGCGGGGCGGAGTCCAAGTGCAGAGGGAGCCTAGTGGGGGATAACAGAGGCCTGGCGTGAGGCCCCCCCCCCGGCCTGGCGCGTGACCCCCCCCCGGCCTGGCGCTGCCCCTGACGCCCTGGCGTGTTGCAGATGCAGCCGAACGAGGCCCGCATCGAGCGCCTGGCGGTGAGCGTGTGCACGGAGCTGCGGCTGGCGCGGCGGGAGATCTGCCAGGACGCCGTCCGGCTCTTTGAGAAGGACGTGGTGTCAGCCTGGGTGCGGTCGGTGCTGCGCCCGGCCGAGATCTGCGGGCTGCTGGTGGGCGCCCGCTGTGGGCACTGGGACATCCTCTCCGACTGGAACGTGACGCTGCCCGGCACGCCCAAGCCCCCGGTCGTGCCGCCCGCGCCCCCCCCGCCCGGCGCCCCCACCGCCCGCCTGCTCTTCCTCACCGACCTGCACTGGGACCAGGCCTACGCGCCGGGCAGCGACCCGGCCTGCAAGGACCCGCTGTGCTGCCGGGGGGGCGGGCGCAGGGCCCCCCCCACGCGGGCGCCGGCTACTGGGGCGAGTACAGCAAGTGCGACCTGCCGCTGCACACCATCGAGAACCTGCTGCAGCACCTGGCCCGCGGCCCCCCCTTCCAGCTGGCCTACTGGACGGGCGACCTGCCCGCCCACGACGTGTGGCAGCAGAGCCGCGCCGACCAGCTCCGGGCCCTGCGCACCCTCAGCACCCTGCTGCGCAAGCACCTGGCGCCCCTGCCCGTCTACCCGGCCGTGGGCAACCACGAGGCCGCGCCGGTCAACGGCTTCCCCCCGCCCTACGTCCACGGCAACCAGTCCTCGGCCTGGCTCTACGGTGCCATGGCTGAGGCCTGGGAGGGCTGGCTGCCCCCCGAGGCGCTGGAGACCCTCAGGTGGGACTGGGGGCACGGGGTGGGTGAGCCGGGGGTCAGGGGCGATGGATAAGCAGGGAGCTGGCTAGGGGAGAGGAGGCGGGGCAGCTGGCAGCACTGGTCTGGGGGGCTGGCGAGGGAAGGGGCCCAGGTGGGCATGAGGAGTTGGGGGGCTGGCGAGGGAAGGGGCCCAGGCGGGCAGGAGGCGCTGGGGGGCTGGCGGGCAGGGCCCCGGGGGCTGGCGAGGGAAGGGGGCCAGGCGGGCAGGAGTTGGGGGGCTGGCGCCCAGGCAGGCAGGAGGCGCTGGCGGGCAGGGCCCTGGGGCCTGGCGAGGGAAGGGGGCCAGGCGGGCAGGAGTTGGGGGGCTGGCGCCCAGGCGGGCAGGAGGCGCTGGGGGGCTGGCGGGCAGGGCCCTGGGGCCTGGCGAGGGAAGGGGGCCAGGCGGGCAGGAGTTGGGGGGCTGGCGCCCAGGCGGGCAGGAGGCGCTGGCGGGCAGGGCCCTGGGGCCTGGCGAGGGAAGGGGCCCAGGCAGGCAGGAGGAGTTGGGGGGCTGGCGGGCAGGAGGAGTTGGGGGGCTGGCGGGCAGGGCCCCAGGGGCTGGCGAGGGAAGGGGCCCAGGCGGGCAGGAGGAGTTGGGGGGCAGCCCCACCGGCCCGGGGTCTCACAGCTGCCCCCTCCACCCCCCTGCAGGGTCGGCGGGTTCTACACCCTGCGGCTCCGGCCCGGCCTGCGGCTCGTCTCCCTCAACATGAACTTCTGCTCCGAGGCCAATTTCTGGCTCCTGATCAACGCCACCGACCCGGCCGGGCAGCTGCAGTGGCTGGTGGGCGTCCTGCAGGCTGCCGAGGGGCAGCAGGAGAAGGTGAGGGGCTGGGCCCAGGGCTGCCCCCTCTGTGCCCCACGGCCGGGGGCAGGTGATGGGGGGGCCACTGCCCCTCCCCCTGCACCCCCAGCCAGAGTCACTGCCGGGTTCCCCTCCCAGAGGGGCCAAGCGGGGCTGGGGTTGGGCAGGGCACCACCAAGGGGGCGTCACTGTTCCCCAGGGGCGGGGGGTCCCTGTCTGTGCTCCTGGGGGTTGGGTGGGGGTCCCTGTCTGTGCTCCGGGGCGTGGAGGGGGGGTCCCTGTCTGTGCTCCGGGGCGTGGAGGGGGGGGTCCCTGTCTGTGCTCCTGGCGGTTGGGGGGGGGGTCCCTGTCTGTGCTCCGGGGCATGGAGGGGGGTCCCTGTCTGTGCTCCTGGTGGTTGGGGGGGGTCCCTGTTCTGAGGGGGGGTCCCTCTCTGTGCCGTTCCTGCTCACGCCCACTGCCGCCCCAGGTGCACATCATCGGGCACATCCCCCCCGCCCACTGCCTGAGGAGCTGGAGCTGGAACTATTACCGCATCGTTAACAGGTGAGCCCCGCCCGGACGCCTGGGTTCCCGCCCTGCCTCCAGGGCTCAGAACCAACCACCTGACCAGCCCCTCCCAGAGCCCCCGGACCAGCCCTGCACCCCCAGGTTCTGCACCTGGCATGGGCCAGACCTGGGGTCCCGTCTCCTCCTGGGCCGGCCATGCAGCCTCCGCGCCCCCAAGACTGAGCCTCTGGCCCCAGCCGCCTGCATGTCCGTCCCCCCCGAGCTGTGCCCAGCCGAGAGACCCCGGGGTGTCGTGTCCCCTGCCCAGAGCCACAGGGACCCCCAGCTGCGCTGCCTCGGCTCCGTCTCTGCCCACAAGCCCCAGGGCGGACGTCACTCGTAACTCTCCCAAACCGACCCCTTCCCGCCGGGGCCTTCGCTCTGCTCCTGGGGGGCGTCTCCGGCCCCTTTCCCGCCCCCAAGGGGCCTCTCGGTGGGCCGGGCACCTGCAGCTCTGGTGCCAGCCAAGGCCTCTGAAGCGGGTGCTGGGCTCAGGCCTAGGCACTGGGAGGTGCTGGCGGCGCAGGGTCGGGGTGCACAGAGCTCCTGGAGCCGCTTGGCCCCCCCGGCCAGAGCACAGCAGGGCCGGGCCCAGCCCCCCCCCACAGTTCCTGCTGGTGGCCCCCCCCAGGGGCGTGGCAGCGCCGGTTCCTTCCTGTGCCCGGTCCCCCCCCCCATGGGCGTGGCAGCGCCAGTTCCTTCCCGTGCCCGGTCCCCCCCCACGGTTCCTGCTGGTGGCCCCCCCCCAGGGGCGTGGCAGCACCGGTTCCTTCCCGTGCCCGGTCCCCCCCCAGGGGTGTGGCGGCGCCGGTTCCTTCCCATGCCCGGTCCCCCCCCCACGGGCGCGGCGGCGCCGGTTCCTTCCCGTGCCCGGTCCCCCCCCACGGGCATGGTGGCGCCGGTTCCTTCCCGTGCCCGCCCCCCCCCACGGGCGTGGGGGCGCCGGTTCCTTCCCGTGCCCGGTCCCCCCCCCAGGGGTGTGGCGGCGCCAGTTCCTTCCAGGGCCCGGTCCCCCCCCAGGGGTGTGGCGGCGCCGGTTCCTTCCCGTGCCCGGTCCCCCCCCCACGGGCGTGGGGGCGCCGGTTCCTTCCCGTGCCCGGTCCCCCCCCCAGGGGTGTGGCGGTGCCGGTTCCTGCCGGTGCCCGGTCCCCCCCCAGGGGTGTGGCGGCGCCGGTTCCTTCCCGTGCCCGGTCCCACCCCCACGGGCGCGGCGGCGCCAGTTCCTTCCAGGGCCCGGTCCCCCCCCAGGGGTGTGGCGGTGCCGGTTCCTGCCGGTGCCCAGTCCCCCCCCCCACGGGCACGGCGGCGCCGGTTCCTGCCGGTGCCAGCTGTGGGGCCCTGCGGTGAGGTGCCCGGCCCCCTGACGCCCATCTCCACCCGCGGCAGGTTCGAGGGCACCATCGCGGCGCAGTTCTTCGGGCACACGCACGTGGACGAGTTTGAGATGTTCTACGACGAGGAGACGCTCTCACGCCCCGTCTCCGTGGCCTTCGTGGCCCCCAGCGTCACCACCTACATCAACCTGAACCCCGGTGAGTCAGCCCCCGGCGCCGCGGCCGGCCCTGGCCAGGGCCCCGCTGTGCCGCA
The DNA here is from genome assembly GCF_020497125.1 of Mauremys mutica. Taxonomy (NCBI): domain Eukaryota; kingdom Metazoa; phylum Chordata; order Testudines; family Geoemydidae; genus Mauremys; species Mauremys mutica. The sequence goes on along the minus strand of NC_059072.1, from coordinate 371,870,295 downwards.
GGGGGTGACGTTCTGCTCCCCCCCAGGCTACCGCGTCTACCAGCTGGACGGCGACTACCCTGGCAGCTCCCACATGGTCCTGGATCACGAGACCTTCATCCTGAACCTGACGGAGGCCAACGCGCCGGGGGCCGAGCCACGCTGGCAGCGGCTGTACCGGGCCCGCCAGGCCTACGGGCTGCCCAGCGTCTTCCCGGCCGACTGGGACGGGCTCCTGCGGCGCTTCCAGGCCGACGAGCGGCTCTTCCAGCACTTCTGGTTCCTCTTCCACAAGGGCCACCCGCCCCGGGAGCCCTGCCGCGAGGCCTGCAAGGCGGCTCTGCTCTGCGCCCTGCGCTCCGCCGACCCCAGCCTCTGCCGCGCCCTGCGCCCCCGCCTGCCCTTCGCCCACGTCCAGGCCCTGTGGCGCCAGCGGCGGCTGTGCTGAGCCAGGCCGGGGGGGGGCTGGGCTGGGCCAGGACTCGGGGGGGGGGGGCTCGGCTGGGCTGGGCCAGGACTCGGGGTGGGGGGGGAGCCGGGCCAAGGGAGGGGGCTGGGGGGGGAAGCCGGGGAGGGGCGTGTGTTGCAGAGGCTTGGGGACCTGGACCAGGCGGGGCTGGGGGCTCTGGCCCCTCAATAAAAGGAGAGGAAAACACCTGGTGCTGGTGCTGGTGCTGGGGGAGGGTGCTGAGCCAGGGCTCCTGCTGCCCAAACTTCCTGGTGTTCTTGGCCACGGGGGCCGGCTGCCTGGGCACAGCCTGGCCCCAGGGTGGGTCGTCCCCTGGGCCCCTCTGCAGGATTGGGGCCTGGCCCCCCGAGCCCCCTCCCCTGCAGCCCACCCCACTGAGCCGCCAGATTCAGCCCAGGAATCTCCCCCCCCCCCCATCTCTGCTCCCCGAAGCCGGCTGTGTTGGCGAACTGCCCCCACCCCCGCGGCGCACAGAGCGAGCCGGGCCGGTCGGGCAGGACGCGTTTATTAACGAGTTAGTACAACACCCACCGCGTGACAGCGGCTCCCGGGGCCGCGCCCATGGGCCCCCCAGCACTAACCGGCGAGTCACAGGCAGGGGGGTGGAGGGAGGGGCTGAGCCAGGACCCCCCTCAGGGCCCAGCCAGAGCCGGGGGGGAGGGCAGGCAGCCCAGGCGCCGTGGGGCCAGCCGGGGCTTCTCCCGCGCTGTGCCGTAGCCTTGGCCCCGGGCAGGGGGGTCTCACGGCGTCTGCCCCCCGAGGCGTTTGGGCTTCAGGCTGCCCAGCAGGCTGCGGACGCCCCTGCGGACGGTGGAGCCCACGCGCCGGGCCATGGAGTCCGCGGGCGGCGCCGGCAGGCAGGAGCTGGGGGCCTGGGGCCGGGCGTCGAGGCACTTCTGATAGCGCAGCTGGGGGGCAACGGGGTTACCAGCTGGGGAGAGTGGGGAACAGCCCCCCCAAAACCCCCCACCCACCCACAGCCCTCCCCCACCACCCAGAGGGAGGGGGATGCCCCCTGCAGGCCGTGGTCCCGGGGTGGGGCAGGGCAGAGCCCAGGTACAGTGCCCCATGAGTCGGGGGACACGGCCCCATGGGATGGGGGGGCTGGGCCTGTGGTTGGGGGCAGGGATGGGGAGCACGACCTCATGGGTCAGAGGCCAGTGACGGGGGGCAGGCCCTGAGGGCAGGACTCTGTGGGTTGGGGGCAGGGCCCTGTTGGTTGGGGCCAGGGGGCAGGACCTAGTGGGTTGGGGGGCAGGGTCGGGGACGCAGAGTGATGGAGGGCAGGGATGGGGGCAAGGCCCCATGGGTCAGAGGCCGGTGACGGGGCAGGACCTCGTGAGTCGGGGGCAGGGTCCTGGGGGCAGGGCCCCAGGGGTTGGGGAGCAGGGCCTGTGGGTCAGGGGCAGGGATGGGGAGCATGGCCCCGGGGGTCGGGGGGCAGAGTGATGGAGGGCAGGGATGGAGGCAAGGCCCCATGGGTCAGAAGCTGGTGATGGGGGGCAGGGCCCTGGGGGTTGGGCAGCAGGGTCCCAGGGGCAGGACCCCGTGGGTCAGGGGCAGGCCCCCGTGGGTCAGGGTCCCGGGGGCAGGACCCCGGGGGTCAGGGGCAGGGTCCTGTGGGTCGGGGTCTCAGGGGCAGGACCCCGGGGGTCAGGGGCAGGGTCCTGTGGGGCAGGGTCCCGGGGGCAGGCCCCCGTGGGTCGGGGGCAGGCGCTCACCATGCAGGCGGCCTGCAGGGCCTCGCTGAGCCCGGCGGCGTTGGGCTGGCACCAGAGCATGTGGCAGCGGAAGGCGCCCGGGGCGCTGGCGGTGATGAAGGCGAAGGAGCGAACGTCCCGGCCCACGCCCATGAAGGAGAGAAACCGCACCCGGCACTCGCACAGCACGGCCTCCGTCTGCGGGGAGAGAGGGGCTCAGGGCCCGGAGCCCCCCACGGCACCTGTCCTGGGGGGGAGCAGGGAGCCAGAACCCCCCACGGCACCTGTCCTGGGGGGGAGCAGGGAGCCAGAACCCCACACACGGCATGTGTCTTGGGGGGGGGGGAGCAGGGAGCCAGAACCCCACACACGGCATGTGTCTTGGGGGGGGGGGGAGCAGGGAGCCAGGACCCTCCACAGCACATGTCCTGGAAACCCACCCACGGCACGGCTCCCAGAACCCTCCCCCCCCACACACACAGCACATGTCTGGGGGGGAGCAGGGAGCCAGAACCCCCCACGGCCTGGCTCTGAGAACCACCCCCCACCCCGGCACAGCTCCTGCGGGACGGGGCTCAGTGGTTTGAGCATTGGCCTGCTAAACCCAGGGTTGTGAGTTCAATCCTTGAGGGGGCCACTTAGGGATCTGGGGCAAAAATTGGTCCTGCTAGTGAAGGCAGGGGGCTGGACTCGATGACCTTTCGAGGTCCCTTCCAGCTCTAGGAGATTGGCCTAGCTCCAATTACATGTCTATATAGGAAGCCGGGGGTGCAGGGCCTTGTGTCCCCCCCCCCCCCCACTACGTGACACAACTCAACCCTGGAGTGACATCATCACTGGGGTCTTCCCTCCCCCCCAACTCAACCCCCAAGGGGCGGGGGGGTCTCACCTGCGCGTGGGTGACGCTGAGCGTGGCGGGGGCCACGTGGACGTGGCTGGGGGTCCAGTGGTCCCGGCTGGGGGCCGCCAGGGCTGAGTCCAGGGCTGCGTTGATCACGTCCATGCCTGGGAAGGGGCCAAGCAGAGCGGCTGTCAAGCCCTGCCCCGACCCCCGGGAGCCATGGGGTGAGCCGGGGCCCCGCTCCCCCCTGGGCCAGCCCCCAGCCATGAACCCCTTCTGCACAGGAGCCCCCCGGGCCGTACCCACAGGCCGGGCGACGGGCGCGCTGCCCAGGTAGGACACCTGGAACCTCTGCACCAGCTCGGTCCTGGGAGCCGGGAACTCCACTGTGGAGAGAGACGGGGTCAGTCTGCGCGGGCAAAGCCGCCCGGCCCCCCCCAGCCCCCCACTGCCTGGCCCCCCCAGTCCTCCACCCAGCCCGGCCCCCCCAGCCCCCCACTGCCTGGCCCCCCCAGTCCTCCACCCAGCCCGGCCCCCCCTGCCCCCCACTGCCCGGCCCACCCAGTCCTCCACCCAGCCCGGCCACTGCCTGGCCCCCACGGCCCGGCCCCCCCAGCCCCCCACTGCCTGGCCCCCCCAGTCCTCCACCCCGCCCGGCCCCACCCTGCCCCCCACTGCCTGGCCCCCCCCGTCCTCCACCCAGCCCGGCCCCCCCTGCCCCCCACTGCCCGGCCCACCCAGTCCTCCACCCAGCCCGGCCACTGCCTGGCCCACCCTGTCCTCCACCCAGCCCGGCCCCCCCTGCCCCCCACTGCCCGGCCCACCCAGTCCTCCACCCAGCCCGCCACTGCCTGGCCCCCCCAGTCCTCCACCCAGCCTGGCCCCACCCTGCCCCCCACTGCCCGGCCCCCCCAGCCCCCCTCTGCCCGGGCCCCCCCAGTCCTCCACCCAGCCCCGCCCCACCCTGCCCCCCACTGCCCGGCCCAGCCCCACCCTAACCCCACTTCCCGGCCCACCCAGCCCCCCGCCCAGTCCGGCCCCACCCTGCCCCCCACTGCCCGGCCCCCCCAGTCCTCCACCCAGCCCGGCCCCCCCAGCCCGCCACTGCCTGGCCCCCCCAGTCCTCCACCCCCTCCGGCCCCACCCTGCCCCCCACTGCCCGGCCCACCCAGTCCTCCACCCAGCCTGGCCCCACCCTGACCCCCACTGCCCGGCCCACCCAGTCCTCCACCCAGCCCGGCCCAACCCGGCCCCCCACTGCCCGGCCCAGCCCCACCCTAACCCCACTTCCCGGCCCACCCAGCCCCCCGCCCAGTCCGGCCCCACCCTGCCCAGGCCCCCGCCCAGCCCGGCCCCACCCTGCCGTGAGGCCCCCTGTGCCCCCCGCTACCTTGGAAGGGAATCTCCACCATCCCGGCCTGCTCCAGCGCCAGGCTGCTCACAAGTGCCCGGCTGCTCTGCCGCTGCTCCAGCATCTAGGGGAGCCGGGGTCACAGAGAGTCCGACTGAAAGTGCCCGTGTCCCCCCCCGGCACCGTGCCTGCCCCCTGGCACCGCCCCTGCCACCATGCCCAGCACCCTCCGGCACCATGCCCAGACCCCTGGCACCGCACCCAGCTGCCCCGGCACCACACACGGCCCCCTGGCACTGTGCCCCCCCCCGGCACCAAGCCTGGCCCCCCCAGGCACCATGCCCGGCACCCCCCGGCACTGCGCCTGCCCCCCCCAGGCACTATTCCCGGCACCCAGGCACCGCACGTGATGAACTGGGACTGTTCTTACTGTGGCCTGTGAATGCTGAGTGGGGGGTGTCGGCCTGGGAGGACAATCGGCACCGGGGGATGGGAGATTGGCCTTGACGGAGGAGACCTGAGCAGGTAACGTGAGAACCCAGGAAGGGGAGGTTCGGGGGGACCCGGGGAGGTCGGGGGTCTCACCTGGGAGCAGACGGCCTGCAGGCTGGTGGCGATGGGGGGGGAGGTTCGGGGGGACCCGGGGAGGTCGGGGGGTCACACCGGGGAGCACACGGCCTGCAGGCAGGTGGCGATGGGGGGGAGGTTCGGGGGGACCCGGGGAGGTCGGGGGGTCTCACCTGGGAGCACACGGCCTGCAGGCAGGTGGCGATGGGGGGGAGGTTAGGGGGACCCGGGGAGGTCGGGGGGTCTCACCTGGGAGCACATGGCCTGCAGGCTGGTGGCGATGGGGGGGAGGTTCGGGGGACCCGGGGAGGTCGGGGGTCTCACCTGGGAGCAGACGGCCTGCAGGCGGGTGGAGAAGGGGGGGGAGGTTCGGGGGGACCCGGGGAGGTCGGGGGTCTCACCTGGGAGCACACGGCCTGCAGGCAGGTGGCGATGGGGGGGGAGGTTCGGGGGGACCCGGGGAGGTCGGGGGGTCTCACCTGGGAGCACACGGCCTGCAGGCTGGTGGCGATGGGGGGGAGGTTGGGGGGGACCCGGGGAGGTCGGGGGGTCTCACCTGGGAGCACACGGCCTGCAGGCTGGTGGCGATGGGGGGGGAGGTTCGGGGGACCCGGGGGGGTTGGGGGGTCTCACCTGGGAGCACACGGCCTGCAGGCTGGTGGCGATGGGGGGGATGTTCGGGGGAGGTTCAGGGGGGCCTGGGGAGGTCGGGGGGTCTCACCTGGGAGCACACGGCCTGCAGGCAGGTGGCGATGGGGGGGAGGTTCGGGGGAGGTTCGGGGGGACCCGGGGAGGTCGGGGGGTCTCACCTGGGAGCAGACGGCCTGCAGGCTGGTGGCGATGGGGGGGAGGTTGGGGGGGACCCAGGGAGGTCGGGGGGTCTCACCTGGGAGCACACGGCCTGCAGGCTGGTGGCGATGGGGGGGATGTTCGGGGGAGGTTCAGGGGGGCCTGGGGAGGTCGGGGGGTTTCACCTGGGAGCACACGGCCTGCAGGCTGGTGGCGATGGGGGGGGGAGGTTCGGGGGATGATCAGGGGGACCCAGGGAGGTCGGGGGGACTCACCTGGGAGCAGACGGCCTGCAGGCTGGTGGCGATGGGGGGGGAGGTTCGGGGGGACCCGGGGAGGTCGGGGGGTCTCACCTGGGAGCACACGGCCTGCAGGCTGGTGGCGATGGGGGGCAGGTTCGGGGGAGGTTCGGGGGGGCCCGGGGAGGTGGGGGGGGCTCACCAGGGAGCACACGGACTGCAGGCTGGTGGCGGTGGGGGGGAGGTTCGGGGGGACCCGGGAGGTCGGGGGGGTCTCACCTGGGAGCAGACGGCCTGCAGGCTGGTGGCGATGGGGGGGAGGTTGGGGGGGACCCGGGGGAGGTCGGGGGGTCTCACCTGGGAGCACATGGCCTGCAGGCTGGTGGCGATGGGGGGGAGGTTCGGGGGGACCCGGGGAGGTCGGGGGGTCTCACCTGGGAGCAGACGGCCTGCAGGCTGGTGGCGATGGGGGGGAGGTTCGGGGGGGGGACCCGGGGAGGTCGGGGGGGTCTCACCTGGGAGCAGACGGCCTGCAGGCTGGTGGCGATGGGGGGGAGGTTCGGGGGGGCCCGGGGAGGTCGGGGGGTCTCACCTGGGAGCACACGGCCTGCAGGCTGGTGGCGAACGGTGGCACGGTTAGGGGAGGTTAGGGGGGGACCGGGGAGGTCGGGGGGTCTCACCTGGGAGCACATGGCCTGCAGGCTGGTGGCGATGGGGGGGAGGGTTAGGGGAGGTTCGGGGGGGCCCGGGGAGGTCGGGGGGTCTCACCTGGGAGCACAAGGCCTGCAGGCTGGTGGCGATGGGGGGGGAGGTTCGGGGGGGCCCGGGGAGGTCGGGGGGTCTCACCTGGGAGCACACGGCCTGCAGGCTGGTGGCGATGGGGGGGAGGGTTAGGGGAGGTTCGGGGGGGCCCGGGGAGGTCGGGGGGTCTCACCTGGGAGCAGACGGCCTGCAGGCTGGTGGCGATGGGGTGTGAGGTTCGGGGGGACCCGGGGAGGTCGGGGGGTCTCACCTGGGAGCACATGGCCTGCAGGCTGGTGGCGATGGGGGGGGGAGGTTCGGGGGGGGGACCCGGGGAGGTCGGGGGGTCTCACCTGGGAGCAGACGGCCTGCAGGCTGGTGGCGATGGGGGGGAGGTTGGGGGGGACCCGGGGAGGTCGGGGGGTCTCACCTGGGAGCAGACGGCCTGCAGGCGGGTGGCGAGGGGGGGGAGGTTCAGGGGAGGTTCGGGGGGACCCGGGGAGGTCGGGGGGTCTCACCTGGGAGCACACGGCCTGCAGGCTGGTGGCGATGGGGGGGAGGGTTAGGGGAGGTTCGGGGGGGCCCGGGGAGGTTGGGGGGTCTCACCTGGGAGCAGACGGCCTGCAGGCTGGTGGCGATGGGGTGTGAGGTTCGGGGGGACCCGGGGAGGTCGGGGGGTCTCACCTGGGAGCAGACGGCCTGCAGGCTGGTGGCAATGGGGGGGGAGGTTCGGGGGGACACAGGGAGGTGGGGGGGTCTCACCTGGGAGCAGACGGCCTGCAGGCTGGTGGCGATGGGGGGGGAGGTTCGGGGGGACCCGGGGAGGTCGGGGGGTCTCACCTGGGAGCACACGGCCTGCAGGCTGGTGGCGATGGGGGGGAGGTTCGGGGGGACCCGGGGAGGTTGGGGGGTCTCACCTGGGAGCACACGGCCTGCAGGCTGGTGGCGTGGGGGCGCGGGATCGGGGGAGGTTCAGGGGGGCCTGGGGAGGTCGGGGGGTCTCACCTGGGAGCACACGGCCTGCAGGCAGGTGGCGATGGGGGGGAGGTTCGGGGGAGGTTCGGGGGGACCCGGGGAGGTCGGGGGGTCTCACCTGGGAGCACACGGCCTGCAGGCTGGTGGCGATGGGGGGGAGGTTCGGGGGGACCCGGGGAGGTCGGGGGGTCTCACCTGGGAGCACACGGCCTGCAGGCTGGTGGCGATGCGCTTGGCTGGTGTCTCGCACCGGAAGACGTGGCATTTCAGCATCTGCGTCAGTGGGTCCCGGGCCACGTAGGCAAAGTCCCTGTGGGTGAGACCCCGAATGTCAGAGTCCCCTGCTGAGCCCTCAACCTGAGCAGGGGGGTCACGTTCTGGAGATGATGACCTCTGACCCTGCCTGCCAAACTCAGCCCTGCAGCATCTTCCCACCAACCCATCCGGGGGCAGGGGGGGGGGGGGTTCCAGGCACACACACCCCCGCCCTGGGCTCGACACCGGCCAGATCCCGTCCAGCCAGGGGCCAGACGAGACAGAGGTGTTGGCTGAGATGTGCAATGAGTCTGGAGCCAGTTTCCCCTCACCAAGGGGGCCCCCCATGGGGATGGCAGCGGAGTGCAGAGCCCAGCATCCCCCGGCGGCGAGGTGCAGAGCCCAGTGTCCCCCAGTAGCGGGGTGCAGAGCCCAGCGTCCCCCGGCGGCGGGGTGCAGAACCCAGCGTCCCCCGGCGGCGGGGTGCAGAGCCCAGCGTCCCCCGGTGGTGGGGTGCAGAACCCAGCGTCCCCCAGTAGCGGGGTGCAGCGCCCAGCATCCCCCAGTAGCAGGGTGCAGAACCCAGTGTCCCCTGGCGGCGGGGTGCAGAGCCCAGCGTCTCCTGGCAGCGGGGTGCAGAGCCCTGCGTCCCCCGGTGGTGGGGTGCAGAACCCAGCATCCCCCAGTAGCGGGGTGCAGCGCCCAGCGTCCCCCAGTAGCAGGGTGCAGAACCCAGTGTCCCCTGGCGGCGGGGTGCAGAGCCCAGCATCCCGTGGCAGCGGGGTGCAGAGCCCAGCGTCCCCCGGTGGTGGGGTGCCGCGCCCAACGTTCCCCGGCGGCGAGGTGCAGAGCCCAGCGTCCCCCGGCGGCGGAGTGCAGAGCCCAGCGTCCCGTGGCAGCGGGGTGCAGAGCCCAGCGTCCCCCGGCAGCGGGGTGCAGAACCCAGCGTCCCCCGGCAGCGGGGTGCAGAGCCCAGCGTCCCCCGGTGGTGGGGTGCAGAGCCCAGCGTCCCCCGGCGGCGGAGTGCAGAGCCCAGCGTCCCCCGGCGGCGGAGTGCAGAGCCCAGCGTCCCGTGGCGGCGGGGTGCAGAGCCCAGCGTCCCGTGGCGGCGGGGTGCAGAGCCCAGCGTCCCCCGGTGGTGGGGTGCAGAGCCCAGCGTCCCCCGGTGGTGGGGTGCAGAGCCCAGCGTCCCGTGGCAGCGGGGTGCAGAGCCCAGCGTCCCCCGGCAGCGGGGTGCAGAACCCAGCGTCCCCCGGCAGCAGGGTGCAGAGCCCAGCGTCCCCTGGCGGTGGGGTTGACGTAGTGGGGATTTTCCCTTGTTATGCTGTATGTGAGTGTGACGCTCTGTACCTCGGGGGAACCCCCTGCAGCCCCATGTTCATCCCTGTAAAATGACTGTGTGGTGACCAGTGCAAAGTTTGTCATGTCGGGTGTCTTCGGAAGGCTCATGATGCACCGAGCATTGTTGTTATAGTGATGTTAGAGGTTGTAATTTCATGTACATAGTTATGAGACTGAAAATGTGTCCTCATGGCTTAAAACAAGCCCAGGCAAAACTCTCCAGAAGCAGAGGGGCAGTTCACACCTCATCAGGGCATCTATGCGACAAACCCAGCCCAGCCTCACAGGAACAAAGGACACTGGCCTAGGCAGCAACAAAGGGTCTGTTGGACTCTCGAGTGAGTCACCCCCCTTCCCTTGGTCAGTTCTGTTGTCCTTCCCTTACCACCTCCATCTACAGCAGGGGTCTCAAACATGCGGCCCGCGGGCCGCATGCGGCCCGCGGAGCTCTTCCCTGCGGCCCGCGGAGCTCCCCAGGGGAGCTCCGCAGGGGCCCCCAAGAGAAGAGCGGAGGCTCCCGCCTCCGCCCCTCTCCTGGAGCCTCAGCGTCTCCGGCGGGGCCTCTGAGCCCCGCCCCGCTCAGAGACGCGTGGTGAGGGGGCGGGGCAGCTGCCTCCGCTCGGCGTGGAGCTCACAGCCCCGCCCCCCTCACCACGCGGCTCTGAGCGGGACGGAGCTCAGGCCTCGCCGGAGACGCGCTCGGGTAAGTGGGGGGGGGGGAAGCGGGACCCGCCGGGGCCGGGCCGGGGGAAGGGAAGCGGGACCGGCCGGGCCGGGCCGGGGGGCATGGGCGGCAGGTTATATATTTGTGTGGGGCCCGGGCCCCAGCAATATTCAGGGCTGGGCGCCCTGCTCCAGCAATAGTTGGAGCTGGGTCTCTTCCCGCCCCCCCCCCCCCGGTCCTGCCTGGATCGGCCCCGGCCACCGCAGGTCTCCCCCCGCCGCCACGACCCTGCCTGGAGCAGGTCCCAGCCCCCGCCTGCCACCCCCCCTCCGCGTGTTTCCCCCCCTCCGCCGCGTTGTGTTGCGTCCCTGCCTGACAGAACGCAACGCGCCTCTCCCCTGCCTGCTGCCCGGAGGGCTCCCAGCAGATTTGCTGTCTGCTGCCGCAGGGTCCTAGTGCCTGCCCTCCGCCAGTACTGGCAAGGCAGGCTGCCCTTACCCTGAGCCTCTCCAACCCAAACCCTCAGCCCCAGCCAGAGCCCTCATTCCCCCCGCACCCTAATCCTCAGCCCCAGCCCTGAGCACCCCCACATCATGAACCCCTCATCCCCCTGCACCCTAATCCTCAGCCCCAGCCAGAGCCCTCATCCCCCTGCACCCTAATCCTCAGCCCCAGCCAGAGCCCTCATCCCCCCACACCCTAATCCTCTGCCCCAGCCCTGAGCGCCCCCACATCATGAACCCCTCATCCCCCCGCACCCTAATCCTCTGCCCCAGCCCTGAGCGCCCCCACATCATGAACCCCTCATCCACAGCCCTCACCCCACAGCCCAACCCTCTTCCCTAGCCCTGAGCCCCCTCGCATCATGAACCCCTCATCCACAGCCCTCACCCCACAGCCCAACCCTCTTCCCTAGCCCTGAGCCCCCTCCTGCATCATGTACCCCTCGCCCTCAGCCCCACAGCCCTCACCCCTGCACTCCCTCCTATCCCCAAACTCCGTCCCAAAGCCTGCACCCCACCCACCCCTGCCGCAGCCTGGAGCCTGCATCGAGCACAGAGCCTGCATCCAGACCCCCTCCCCCACCCAAACTCCCTCCCAGAGCCTTAGGCAGTAAATCTAAGTGCGTGTTTTGTCCTTTGAGTGAGGTGCATTACTGAGTGTATATATTTATTAAAACTGCGCGCGCTTAGGGGAGGAGGTGGAGAAGAGACAGGGCAGGGGCGGGGCCTCATGGAAGGGGTGGATTGGGGGTGGGGCCAGGGGCAGCAAGGGGGCGTGTCAGTGATGCGGCCCTCGGGCCAATGCACTAGTCCTCATGCGGCCCTCGGGGTCATTTGAGTTTGAGACCCCTGATCTACAGACACCACCACCCAGCGACTGAAGCGCTGATCCAAGGGGAGAGCCTGGCTGAAGGGCAACCAGCCAGTCTGCGGTGAGACGCATTGAAGTTTGTGAAAGTGTTAAGAGCAGCTTAGAATGCGTTTTGCTTTTATATCATTTCACCAAATCCGACTTGCTGTGCTTTGACTTATAATCACTTAAAATCTATCTTTGTAGTTAATAAATGTGTTTGTTTGTTTCACCTGGAGCAGTGTGCTTGGTTGAAGTGTGTCAGAGACTCCCCTTGGGATAACAAGCCTGGTGCATATCAATTTCTTTGTTCAATTGACGAGCTCATATAAGCTTGCAGCATTCAGCGGGCATAACTGGACACTGCAAAATGTATGTTCCTAGGGTTGTGTCTGGGGCCAGAGATATTGGCTAGTGTCATACAGTTGCACAATCCAAGGAGTGTATTACATGCCTGAGGCTGTGTGAACAGCCCAGGAGTGGGGTTCTCACAGTGGAGCAGGGTCAGGCTGGCTCCCAGAGTCAAGGATTGGAGTGACCTAGTGTGACACAGCAGGAATTTTCCCTGTTATGACATTTATGAGCCTATGGGAGTCTTACTGTTTTTCATTAATACTGTATGTGCCTCAGTTTCACAGAATATCAGGGTTGGGAGGTATCTAGTCCAACCCCCTGATAGATTTTTGCCCCAGATCCCTAAGTGGCCCCCTCAAGGATTGAACTCACAACCCTGGGTTTAGCAAGTCAATGCTCAAACCACTGAGCTATCCCTCCCCAACATGACTCCAGACTCCATCTTGCTGCTGTGATTTTCCACAGTAAGAATGGACGGGGCGTCCTTCCACGGGCAGAGGATATAAAAGGCCCTGGAAACCCCTCCATCTTGTCTTCAATCCTGCTTCTGACCTCTGGAGGGACTTGCCCTGAACGAAGGACTGACTGACCCATCCCAGCGGGGGATTTTCCAGAGACTTGATTTAAACCTGCAGCTTATTCCGTCCCGGCTACAAGCCTGAAAGAACTTGACCATCACTGTATGTAACTGATTCCATTTAACCAATTCTAGCTCTCATCTCTACCTTTTTCCCTTTATGAATAAACCTTTAGATGTTAGATTCTAGAGGATTGGCAACAGCGTGATTTGTGGGTAAGATCTGATGTGTATATTGACCTGGGTCTGGGGCTTGGTCCTTTGGGATCAGGAGAACCCTTTTTCTTTTACTGGGGTGTTGGTTTTCATAACCATTCATCCCCAGGACGGGTGGGACTGGTGGTGATACTGGGAGACTGGAGTGTCTGAGGGAATTGCTTGTGTGACTTGTGGTTAGCCAGTGGGGTGAGACCGAAGTCCTCTCTCTCAGAGCACGGCAGTCACAGCCCCAGGCGGGGGGTCCTTTGGTTTGCCTTGGTGTGCAAAGGACCCCCCGCCTGGGGCTGTGACTGCCGTGCTCTGAGCAATTTGTCCTGCATTGGCCCTCTCAGAAGGGTCCCACCAAAGCCAGCGTCATTGCGCACGGGGGGTGACAGGGGCCAGGGCACACGGGGGACGGCACCGTACAGCTCTGTGTCCCGGCGAGTTAGGGGGGCTGGGCAAGGCGGCCCCCAAGCTGGACCCTGCCCTGCCTGCAGCCCCAGGGCCCTGCAGCGCTCCCCTGTGGTGGTCCCTGCGCCGCGCCCTGCGGGGCTCATCCGGCTCCCCAGAGCCCCCTACCTGCCATCGTCCCGGCCGACGCCCCACACGCGGATGCTGGCCACGGGCTGGGCGTGCAGCAGCGTCTGCTCCACCGGCTCCACCAGCCGCAGCGTCTCGCGGTCCAGGAGCAGCAGCATGGCCCGGCCCTGGGGGGAGAGCGGGGTCAGGGTGGGGGAGGGGCTCAGAGCGGGGGGCAGCATAGGGTCAGAGGTCAGGCCTGGGGCAGGGCAGCAGTGGGGGGATGGGGGGGCTGGCTGGGGATTAGCCCCGTGGGGACCCCTTTCCCTGCAGCTCACAGCCCAGCCCAGCCCGCGGCCCCAGGGACCGGCCCAGCCCCGCACCTCCCCCCTCCCCCCGGCTGCCCCGCTCACCTGGTCCCAGCCCCCCAGCGGGGGGGCCCCGCGGCCGGCCAGCTGGTGGATGCAGGAGTTCACGGCCGCGCTGCTCTTGCCTGGGGCCAGCTCCTCCTCGCTCATCTCCACCCAGCCCAGCGACCGCACCGGGAAGCTCTGGGGAGGGGACACGCCATGGGGCTGCTGCCAGCCACCCCCGCCGACCCCCCCAGGCACAGTCCCCTGGCACAGCCCCCCCCCGGCTGGCACAATCCCCCCACCAGGCACAGCCCCACCACCACCACCCTGCCAGCCCCACCTCTTGCCAGAGCCCCACCACCCCTGGCAGAGTCACCACCGCCAGCCACTGGAGGGCCCAGAGGTCTGACCCGGGGGGGGGGGGACGGGACGGGCTGGCTGGGCCCAGGGGTCTGACTGGGGGTGAATGATACCAGGCTAAATGGGCGCACTTGCTGGCAGCTCTTCCCAGCGCTGTGACGACAGTCACGCAGCAGCCCCTGCTGTCCCGGCGCCGTGACGACAGTAACCCAGCATCCCTGTTGCCCTGGGTGTCATGACGACAGTAACCCAGTGTAACTAAGTGGGACTGTTCTTAATGTTTCCTCTGAATACTGTGTGGGTGCCTCAGTTTCCCCTATGCATTTCTTAAGTCTCCAGCGTGCATAAATGGCCGACACTCTGGCTCCTGGCAACTAATGGCCGGGGCCCTTCCCCCCTGCCAGGGGATGGCTAAAGGAGAACAAAGAGATCAGGTGACCTCCTGGCCTGGGAAAGAGACAAAGGCCAGAGAGGAGGGGCTGGGGGGGGTTCAGTCTGGAGCTGGTTGGGGACGAGGAGTGAGGGCAGACAGGGGTGTCTGGCTCGCTAGACCTCAGAATGGACCCGGCCGAGGGGTCCAGTTCGCGGTACCTACAAGCTCTGTTTTAGCCCATGTTCCTGTCGTCTAATAAACCTCTGTGTTACTGGCTGGCTGAGAGTCACGTCTGACTGCGCAGTGGGGGGGCAGGACCCTGTGGCCCCCCCAGGACCCCGCCTGGGTGGACTCGCTATGGGAAGCACACGGAGGGGCAGAGGATGCTGAATGCTCCAAGGAGAGACCCAGGAGGTGAAACCGGGGGAGCTTCTTGCCCTGGGGACAGGCTGCTCCGAGGGAGAGGAGGCTCCCCAGAGTCCTGCCTGGCTTGGTGGGGAGCAGCTCCAGAGCAGCGCCCGGGGACTCCCTGACACCTGGCAGCCCTGCTGCCCCGGCACCATGACGACAGTAACCCGGCAGCCGTACCTTGGAGCCCAGGGGCGAGCCCAGCTGCAGCGTCTGTTCCTTGGCTTTCGGCGCACTGAGGAAGAGCAAGAGAGGCTGGTGACGCCCTGGGTACTGTCTGGCCCCCTGCACCCTATGGGAAGGGCCCCTGGGCTGATCCCTGTCACCCCCAGCCCGTGGGTCCTGCCCCACTGTCACAGGGCAAAGCCTCGTCCTGACTCCCAGCCCCACTGCCTCGGTGCACAGCCTGGCCCCAGCAGCCCTGCCCTACTCACCTGAGGCTCAGCAGTGCCAGGTGCAGGGTGGGCTGCTCCAAGTCCTGCTGCCCCAGCTCCGGGGTCCCCTCCTCCGACGGGACGTCCTGGGCGAGGGACAGAGAGTCACAGCATGTCGGGCTGGTGTGACGGTATTGACACAAACTGGGACCGTAGAGATCAGGGTTGCAACCAAGGTCCTGTAGTGGCACCAAATCTTGTACAAAGGGGGTGAGATGAGGTGTCTAAGACCCAGTTCTGGGTGGCTGGTTACGATTACGCTGTCTGGGTGCGTGTATCATTTTTCTGTTTAAAGTTATGAGTATTGGCTCTGTTCTGTCTGTAGTTCAAACTTGTGCTGTGCTTCTGGGAGACACCCCAGACAAGCTGGTGTCAGCTCAGCCTAGCCGGCTTGGGGGCCCATTAAGGACATCAGGTATTGTGAGGTAGGGAGTGGGGGGTTGTGACGTTATTGATATAAATGGGAACCATATAGAACATGGGTTGCAACCAAGGTCCTGTGGTGGCACCAAATCCTAAGTAAAGGGGGTCATCTAAGGTGTCTAAGACCAGGTTCTGGGTTGCTGGTTATGATTATGCTGTCTGTATGTCTGTGTATCATTTTGTAGTTGAAGTTATAAGTATTGGCTCTGTACTGTCTGTTATTTGGTATTATGCTCTGCCTCTGGGAAGTGTCCCAGACAAGCTGATGTCAGCCCTGCATAGCTGGCTTGATGACCCATTAAGGGCCATCAGCTACACAATTGACCCATGGAGAGAAGGCAGACACGCCTTGTGACTCAGCAAAGTATGCAGAAACTTGTCCATGTGACTGCAAACTCCATTTTGGCTGTAAGTTTCCACCGTGAGGACAAAGGGATTCTTACACCTGGAAAA
This sequence comes from Mauremys mutica, assembly GCF_020497125.1. Classification (NCBI taxonomy): domain Eukaryota; kingdom Metazoa; phylum Chordata; order Testudines; family Geoemydidae; genus Mauremys; species Mauremys mutica. Next base: position 371,854,576 of record NC_059072.1, on the reverse strand, counting down.
GTCTATATAAGGCTGATGCATCATCTCCATCTTGTCTTCAATCCTGCTTCTGACCTCTGGAGGGATTTTGCTACAAACTGAAGCTCTACTCAAGGGACTGACTGACCCATCCCAGCGGGGGATGTATTCCAGAGACTTAAATTGAACCTGCAGTTTACTCCAGCACTGCTGCAAGCCTGAACTAAGAACTTTGCCATTACTGTATGTAATTGATTCCATTTAACCAATTCTACCTCTCTTCTCTACCTTTTTCCCTTTGTAAATAAACCTTTAGATTTTAGATTCTAAAGGATTGGCAACAGCGTGATTTGTGGGTAAGATCTGATGTGTATATTGACCTGGGTCTGGGGCTTGGTCCTTTGGGATCGAGAGAACCTTTTTCTTTTATTGGGGTGTTGGTTTTCATAACCATTCATCCCCAGGACGAGTGCACTGGTGGTGATACTGGGAGACTGGAGTGTCTAAGGAAATTGCTTGTGTGACTTGTGGTTAGCCAGTGGGGTGAGACCAAAGTCCTTTTTGTCTGGCTGGTTTGGTTTGCCTTAGAGGTGGAAAAACCCCAGCCTAGGGCTGTAACTGCCCAGTTTAAGCAATTGGTCCTGATTTGGCACGCTCAGTTGGGTCCCGCCAGAATCGCTCCGTCACAGGGGTGTTGGCCTGGGGATGTTGGGTGGGAGTTTCACTACTTTACTGTCTGCATTAATACCGATGGTGATGGGATATCAGCGGTGACTTCACTTGAGGGACGATACCTGGGCCTAGGATGGGGGCTGGGGCCAGGTGACACCTTCTGCCTGGGAAACTGGACAAAGGCTGGAGAAGGAGCCGGGGGCAGGGTGGGGGGTGGCTGGGGCAGACAGCTGGGGCGGTTTTAGTTCGGAGCTCGCTGGGGAGATGGGGGAAGGCCTAGAACCGGGGTCTGGGCTCCCTGGGGCCCCCCAGAGGGACCTGGCTGAGGGGTCCTGGTTGTACCTACAAGCCCTGCTTGGGACTGTTCCTGTCGGCTAATAACCCTTTTGTGTTCCTGGCTGGCTGAGAGTCCCGGTGAATCGAGGAATGGGGGGTGCAGGGCCCCGACTCCCCCACACTCTGTGACTGGGGCCCCGGGCTCTGCAGCTCTCAGGGGAGACCCTGGGCCCCGTCTCTGTCCGGGGCTCCCTGCCGCGAATCCAGCCCAGCCAGGCCCCGGCGAGGGGCTGGTCCATCCCCGTCAGGGTGCGATGATCCCCAAGACGCTGGCAGGTCCCACTGAGCAGTCCCCTGGCTACTGGCTGCCAGGCCAGCGCTAAGCCATGAGACAGGAGCCAGCCCAAGCTCTGCTCTCCGTTCCCCTCATTCCCTGGCTCCACTTCCCGCCCTGCCGGGTGCCCTGCTGTTACAGGGGATTGTTTGGGGGTTTGTAGGTCTGATCCTCTGCTGATCTGAGCTGGTTTCACCCTTGTCCTTCCACCCAGACAGGCGGTGACCCCCCCACGGCACTCACTGGGTGGCCACGCAAAGGACAGAGGGAAACAAGCCATTTACAACACACACTTTGCTTCTCTACAGAGGAAAATGGGCCCTAAACAAACTGAATCCCTACATGCCTGTGACGTTATTGATATAATCTGGGACCATATAGAACATGGTTGCAACCAAGGTCCTGTAGTGGCACCAAATCTTATGTAAAGGGGGTCATATGAGGTGTCTAAGACCAGGTTATGGGTCGCCGGTTATGATTATGCTGTCTGTATGTGTGTATCATTTTTGTAGTTGAAGTTATGAGTATTGGCTCTGTTCTGTCTGTATTTCAAACTTGTGCTGTGCTTCTGGGAGACACCCCAGATGAGTTGGTGTTAGCTCTGCCTAGCCTGCCTGAGGGCCCATTAAGGACCATCAGCTACACAACTGACCCATTGAGAGGAGGCAGACATGCCTTGTAACTCAGTAAAGTATGCAGGGACTTGCCCATGTGACTCCAGACTCCATTTTGCTGTAATTTTCCACAGTAAGAACAAAGAGGTTCTTACACCTGGAAAAGCCTATAAACGGCTGATGCCTCATCTCCATCTGGTCTTCAATCCTGCTTCTTACCTGTGGAGGGACTTTGCTACAAACTGAAGCTCTGAACAAAGGACTGAATGACCCATCCCAGCGGGGGATGTTCCAGAGACTTGATTTAAACCTGCAGTTTACTTCATCACTGCTACAAGCCAGAACGAAGAACTTTGCCATCACTGTATGTAATTGATTCCATTTAACCAATTCTAGCTCTCATCTCTACCTTTTTCCCTTTATGATTAAACCTTTAGAGTTTAGATTCTAAAGGATTGGCAACAGCGTGATTTGTGGGTAAGATCTGATGTGTATATTGACCTGGGTCTGGGGCTTGGTCCTTTAGGATCGAGAGAACCTTTTTCTTTTATTGGGGTGTTGGTTTTCATAACCATTTATCCCCAGGACGAGTGGCACCGGTGGTGATACTGGGAAACTGGCGTGTCTAAGGGAATTGCTTGTGTGACTTGCGGTTAGCCAGTGGCAGGGCCGGCTCTACTGTTTTTGCCGCCCCAAGCAGCGCGCCAAATTGCCGCCGCGGACAGCGGGAGCAGTCCGTGTGCCGTTAGGGCGGCACGCGCGTTTCCGTGGTGGCAGCAATTCGGTGGCAGCGTCTGTCTTCAGCCGGAAGACAGAAGCTGTGCCACTGCGGACAGCTGAACATAGAAGCTGCCGCTGAATTGCCACCGTCGCGGAAATGCGCCTGCCGCCCTAACGGCACATGGACTGCCCCCGCCGTCTGCAGTGGCAATTCGGCGCGCTGCTTGGGGGCTGGCGCCCCTTGCAGACTGGCGCCCCAAGCACCTGCTTGGAATGCCGGTGCCTGGAGCCGGCCCTGGCCAGTGGGGTGAGACCGAAGTCCTCTTGGTCTGGCTGGTTTGGTTTGCCTTAGGGGTGGAAAAACCTCAGCCTTGGGCTGTGACTGCCCTGTTTGAGCAATTGGTCCTGAACTGGCACTCTCAGTTGGGTCCCGCCAGAACCGCATCGTTACAATGCCACAAGGGGCCACACAGTGCTTCTCTTAACTCACCCAACACAGTTGTTAATCTATCCAGCTATATTCTTAGCCCGGCAGAAGAGTCTGTCCTATCTCGGGGCCTCTGCCCCTCCACCCCACAAACACGATACGGTTCTGCCGTGACCTAGAATCCTACTTGCGACACCTCCGACTCAAGGAATATTTCCAGCGCAGCACTGAACAGCAGACGAACCCCCAGAAACCTCCCTACCAACACTTCCGAAAGAAGGATTCTGCGTGGACGACTCCTGACGGTCGCAACAACAGACTGGACTTCTACAGAGAGCGCTTCCGCCGACGTGCGCGGGCTGAAATTGTGGAAAAGCAGCATCACTTGCCCCAGAACCTCAGCCGTGCAGAACACACCGCCATCCACAGCCTCAGGAAGAACTCTGACATCGTAATCAAAGGGGCTGACAAAGGGGGTGCTGCCGTCATCATGAACAGGTCGGAGTATGAACAGGAGGCCGCTAGGCAGCTCTCCAACACCCCATTCTACAGGCCATTATCCTCCGATCCCACTGAGAGGTACCAAAAGAAACTGCACCATCTGCTCAGGAAGCTCCTTGCTATAGCGCAGGAACAAATCTACACGGACACACCCCTACAGCCCCAACCAGGGGTATTCTATCTGCTACCCAAAATCCATAAACCTGGAAACCCTGGACGCCCCATCATCTCAGGCATTGGCACCCTAACGGCAGGATTGTCTGGCTATGTGGACTCTCTCCTCAGGCCCTACGCTACCAGCACTCCCAGCTATCTTCGAGACACCACTGACTTCCTGAGGAAACTACAATCCATTGGTGATCCTCCAGAAAACACCATCCTGGCCACTATGGCTGTGGAAGCCCTCTACACTAACATTCCACACAGAGATGGACTACAAGCCATCAGGAACAATATCCCCGATAATATCACGGCTAACCTGGTGGCTGAACTTTGTGACTTTGTTCTCACCCACAAAACTATTTCACATTTGGGGACAATTTATACCGTCAAGTCAGCGGCGCTGCTATGGGTACCCGCATGGCCCCACAGTATGCCAACATTTCTATGGCTGACTTAGAACAACGCCGCCTCAGCTCTCGTCCCCAACGCCCCTACTCTACTTGCGCTACATTGATGACATCTTCATCATCTGAACCCATGGAAAAGAAGCCCTTGAGGAATTCCACCAGGATTTCAACGATTTCCATCCCACCATCAACCTCAGCCTGGAGCAGTCCACACAAGAGATCCACTTCCTGGACACTACAGTGCTAATAAGTGATGGTCACATAAACACCACCCTATAAGTCTGACAAATCTGACATCAGGAATTATAACATTAAAAAACCAGCAGGAGAACACTTCAACCTCTCTGGTCACTCAATAACAGACCTAAAAGTGGCAATTCTTCAACAAAAAAACTTCAAAAACAGACTCCAACATGAACATGCAGAACAGGAGGGATAGCTCAGTGGTTTGAGCATTAGCCTGCTAAACCCAGGGTTGTGAGTTCAATCCTTGAGGGGGATCTAGGACAAAAGTCTGTCTGGGGATTGGTCCTGCTTTGAGCAAGGGGTTGGACTAGATACCTCCTGAGATTCTACGTGAAATTAATTTATAAACTGGACACCATTAAATTAGGCCTGAATAAAGACTGGGAGTGGATGGGTCATTACACAAACTAAACTATTTTCCCCCTACCGTTACTCACACCTTCTTGTTAATGGTTGGAAATGGGCCCTCCTGATTATCACTACGAAAGCTTTTCTAATCCTGTTGATAATAGCTCACCTTAATTGATTAGTCGCGTTAGAGTTAGTATGGCAACCCCCATTGTTTCATGTTCTCTGTGTCTATATCTCTTCCTACTGTATGTTCCAGTCTATGCGTCCGATGAAGTGGGTTCTAGCCCACGAAAGCTTACGCCCAAAGAAATGTGTTAGTCTCTAAGGTGCCACGAGGACTCCTTGTTGTTTTTGCTGATACAGACTAACACGGCTCCCACTCTGTAACAATATTACAGAACGTCCCCCCGGACACAGGCCTGGTCTCTCAGACGGGATGTGGTGCCCAGCACACCCTACAGCGACCCGGCCTGAGCTTTGCTGCCGTTCTCCAGCTGCTGGCTGGGTGGTGAGTGCCTCCATTCCCGCCCAGCCTGGGGGTGCCCCCTTCTCACTCCTCCGCCTGCCCTGCCCGGCCTGGGCGCCCCCTGGCACCGGCTCCCGCCATACAGCGCCACACTCACCTTCCAGCCCTCAGCCTCCGCCAAGCGCTCGGCCTCCACAAAGCCCGTCCAGGTCAGCTGCAGAGAGCGGGACAGAAACCAGCCAGTGGGGGTCAGTGGCCTTGTGACGAAGTGGGACTGTTCTTAATGTTTTCTCTGAACAGTGTGTGGGTGCCTCAGTTTCCCCTATGCAGTTCTGAGGTATCTAGGTGGTGGGATAAGGGGGTGTGATCGCTGCAGAGCCCTAGGGGACCAGTGTGATGGTGTCTGCACAGAGAATGGACGACACCCTGTCTGCTGGCAACTGATGGCCTGGGCCCCTCCCCTCCAAGGTGCCAGCTGAATGTGCGGGAGAACAAAGGGATCAGGTGACCTCCTGGCCGGGGAAAGAGACAAAGGCCAGAGGTGGGGCTGGAGAGTTTCAGTTTGGAGCTGGGGGGAGGCCCAGACCCGGGGGGGGGGGTTCCTGGGGCACCGGCAGCGTCTCCCCAGGGTGTGTGGGGGGGGAGTCCCTGGGGCACCGGCAGCGTCTCCCCAGGGTGGGGGGGGTCCCTGGGGCTCTCACCTGCTGCTCCTCGGTGGGTGTATTCCCCTGGGAGTCATGGTCGGGGCCACAGCCCCCCTCACCCTGCCCCAGGTCTGCGGGCGGCTCCCACTGCGTGGTGCCCGTGGGGATGTGCCAGTAGTAGGTGCCTGAGGCATCCTGCACCCTCACCCATCCGGCAGGCAGGTCCGAGTCCGTCTCGAAGGCGTTGCGGGCCCAGGCAGCGTCTGTGGAAGGAGGGGGTGTGAGCGGGGCCAGGCACCCCCAGGGAGTCAGGACGGGCCTGAGCCAGGGCATGACGAGGCCCCCACACCGGCCCAGGCCCCAGCACACCCACACCCCCACCGCCCTGCCCCTCACTATGCCTGCTCGTTCCCCACGGCCGGCCCTCAGCTGAGCCCCCCAGACCTTTCCAGGGGCGCTGCTTCCCGGGGCCACTCCAGCCAGGCCTGGGGCTCCGGCTGCATTGACTCGCACGGTGCTACGGGATGCCCAGCACCCACTTGCTCGGGGCCCAGCCAGGCCCCCCCCGTCACCCCCCATTTCCCGGCGTGACGGGCACCGGGCTGGGAACAGCCCCTGCGGGGCCCCTGGGAGCAGCCTGGAACCTGGGGCCCCCGTTACAATGATGGGCAGTGTCCGGTCAGGGCCTCGTCCGGACGGAACCAAGTCAGACACCTCTGAGCCTCTGCCTATGACACAGTCCCTTCGTCGTAGTCCCGCAGCCCCGGACAGACCCAGCCGAGCCCCGGCCAGACCCAGCTGAGCCCCGGCCAGACCGAGCCGGGCACCAGACCCAGCCGAGCCCCGGCCAGACCCAGCCGAACCCGGCACCAGACCCAGCTGAGCCCCGGCCAGACTGAGCCAAGCCGGGCACCAGACCCAGCCGAGCCCCAGCCAGACCCAGCCGAGCCCCGGCCAGACCCAGCCGGGCACCAGACCCAGCCGAGCTGGGCACCAGACCCAGCCAAGCCCCGGCCAGACCCAGCCAAGCCCCGGCCAGACCGAGCCGAGCCCGGCACCAGACCCAGCCGAGCCCCGGCCAGACTGAGCCAAGCCGGGCACCAGACCCAGCCGAGCCGGGCACCAGACTCAGCCGAGCCCCGGCCAGACCCAGCCAAGCCCCGGCCAGATCCAGCCGAGCCCCGGCCAGACCCAGCCGAGCCCCGGCCAGACTGAGCCAAGCCGGGCACGAGACCCAGCCGAGCCCCGGCCAGACCCAGCCGAGCCCCGGCCAGACCCAGCCAAGCCCACTGTCCGGTGATAGTGATCACTGGGCCGAACACGTCCCAGCTCAGCCTCCCCGTGAGCATGTGGGATGCAGCTGCCTGCTCCTTCCCCGGCACGGCCCAGCACTGACTCCTCACTCAGTCCCTTCCCCACCCTGGGAAACAACATGGTGCACCAGGGAAACTGAGGCACACCTAGGCATCATACAAATATTACCAACAAAGGCCCATTTGCCGCCCCTGCACTGAGCCCAGAGACTCGGGTTTGGCTAAAGTCTCTTCTCAGAAGGCCTCTGTGATGAGATGGGAATGTTCTTGGTGTTTTCTCTGAACAGTGTGTGGGTGCCTCAGTTTCCCCTCTGCAGTTCTGAGGTATCTAGGTGGTGGGCTAAGGGGGTGTGATCGCTGCAGAGCCCTAGGGGACCAGTGTGATGGTGTCTGCACAGAGAATGGACGACACCCTGTCTGCTGGCAACAGATGGCCTGGGCCCCTCCCCTGCAAGGTGCCAGCTGAAGGTGTTGGAGAACAAAGAGATCAGGTGACAAAGGCCAGAGGTGGGGCTGGAGAGTCTCAGCTGGAGCTGGCTGGGGAGAGAGAGGTTGGCCCCAAGATGGACCCGGCTGAGGGGTCCTGGTTTCTGTACCTACAAGCTCTGGTTTGACCATGTTCCTGTCCTCTAATAAACCTCTGTCCCCCCATCTCCCCCCCCCAGCAGGGAGCCCCCGGGCCGGCCTGTCCCCCCAGAGCACAGAGCCCCCGGGCTGGCCTGTTCCCCCCCCACAACACGGAGCCCCTGGGCCGGCCTGTCCCCCCCACACACACACAGCACAGAGCTCTTGGGCCAGTCTGTCCCCCCCCCCAGAGCATGGAGCCCCCAGGCCGGCCTGTCCCTCCACAGCACAGAGCCCCTGGGCCGGCCTGTCCCCCCCCACACACACACAGCACAGAGCTCTTGGGCCGGTCTGTCCCCCTCCCCCAGAGCATGGAGCCCCCAGGCCGTCCTGTCCCCCCTGAGCACGGAGCCCCCGGGCCGGCCTGTCCCCCCACAGCACAGAGCCCCCGGGCCGGCCTGTTCCCCCCCCCAGAGCCCCCGGGCCGGCCTGTTCCCCCCCCCAGAGCCCCGGGGCCGGCCTGTCCCCCCCACACACACACAGCACAGAGCTCTTGGGCCAGTCTGTCCCCCCCCCCAGAGCATGGAGCCCCCAGGCCGGCCTGTCCCTCCACAGCACAGAGCCCCCGGGCGGGCCTGTTCCCCCCCCCCCAGAGCATGGAGCCCCCAGGCCGGCCTGTCCCCTACCCAGCACAGAGCCCCCGAGCCAGCCTGTCCCCCCAGAGCACCTAGCCCCCGGGCTGGCCTGTTCCCCCCCCGCACAACACGGAGCCCCTGGGCCGGTCTGTCCCCCCCACAGCATGGAGCCCCCGGGACGGCCTGTCCCCCACAGCACAGAGCCCCTGGTCGGCTTGTCCCCCCCAGCACGGAGCCCCCAGACCGGCCTGTCCCCCCTGAGCACGGAGCCCCCGGGCCGGCCTGTCCCCCCACAGCACAGAGCCCCCGGGCCGGCCTGTTCCCCCCCCCAGAGCATGGAGCCCCCAGGCCGGCCTGTCCCCCCACAGCACAGAGCCCCCGGGCCGGCCTGTCCCCCCCCAGCACGGAGCCCCCAGACCGGCCTGTCCCCCCTGAGCACGGAGCCCCCGGGCCCGCCTGTCCCCCCACAGCACAGAGCCCCCGGGCCGGCCTGTCCCCCCCCCCAGAGCATGGAGCCCCCAGGCCGGCCTGTCCCCCCACAGCACAGAGCCCCTGGGCCGGCCTGTCCCCCCCCCACACACACACAGCACAGAGCTCTTGGGCCGGTCTGTGTCCCCCCCCAGCGCATGGAGCCCCCAGGCCGGCCTGTCCCTCCACAGCACAGAGCCCCCGGGCCGGCCTGTTCCCCCCCCCCCAGAGCATGGAGCCCCCGAGCCAGCCTGTCCCCCCAGAGCACCTAGCCCCCGGGCCAGCCTGTTCCCCCCCGCACAACACGGAGCCCCTGGGCCGGTCTGTCCCCCCCACAGCATGGAGCCCCCGGGACGGCCTGTCCCCCACAGCACGGAGCCCCTGGGCCGGTCTGTCCCCCCCACAGCATGGAGCCCCCAGACCGGCCTGTCCCCCCTGAGCACGGAGCCCCCGGGCCGGCCTGTCCCCCCTGAGCACGGAGCCCCCGGGCCGGCCTGTCCCCCCACAGCACAGAGCCCCCGGGCCGGCCTGTCCCCCCACAGCACAGAGCCCCCGGGCCGGCCTGTTCCCCCCCCCCCCCCACAGCACAGAGCCCCCAGCACAAACCAGCCAATGCTCCATTGTTCTTAGGCAGCACAGACACCCCCACACCCTGCCAGTGAGCTCAGGGCCCCAACATGCCAGGCACCCCACAACCTCCTCTCCCCCCCCCCCGCCGAGGCCCCTGGCGCTGTACCATCTGCGTGGACGGTCCCTGCACACCAGACAGACGTGGGGGGCAGAGGGCCGGATCCCCCTCCCCTCTGCGCAGGGGGACCCCGCCGGCCCCTGAGGGTCACGCCGGGCTCCCCTGGCTGAGCCCGGCCCTGCATCCAGCCTGTGACCCACGTCCAAGCCCTGGCCCCTGGTCCCACAGCAGCAGCAAACAAACCCTGCGCCCAGCTGCGCCCTGAGCTCTGCCGGCGGCTGCCAGGCCCCGTGACGCAGCCCCGAGAGCTCACCCAGCCTGGGGCTCCTCCGCTGCTGCGGGGCCCAGCTGTGCCCGGCTCCCGGCTCCCGGCTCCCGGCTCCCTGGCGGGCGAGCAGCCAGCCAGCACGGCCAGGCAGGAATCCCAGCCGTACGCGGCGCTGGCAGCCGGTGCCACCCGGCCCTGTGGGCACAGCTGGCCAGGAGCAGCGTAACCAGCCTCGTGCCAGGCTCTGCCGCCACAGTGTGCCTGCCCCAGTGCCCTCCGGCTGCTTCCCCCGGGGCTGGGCTCCACATCCCCCTGCCCCCCTCGAACTGAGCTCAGTGGGGGGGGGGTCTGGGTCGCCTTGGGGGCAATGGAGCATCAGCTGGTTTGTGCTGGGGGCTCCATGCCGTGGGGGGGACAGGCCGGACCAGGGGCTCCATGTTCTGGGGGGGGGGGGGAACAGGCCGGCCCAGGGGCTCTGTGCTGTGGGGGAACAGGCCGGCCCGGGGGCTCTGTGCTGTGGGGGGACAGGCCGGCCCGGGGGCTCCGTGTTCGGGGGGGGGGGGGAACAGGCCGGCCCAGGGGCTCTGTGCTGTGGGGGGGAGGGGACAGGCCGGCCCAGGGGCTGTGTGCTGTGGGGGGACAGGCCGGCCCGGGGGCTCTGTGCTGTGGTGGGGGGAACAGGCCGGCCCGGGGGCTCTGTGCTGCGGGGGCAAAGGCCGGCCCGGGGGCTCTGTGCTGTGGGGGGGACAGGCCGGCCCGGGGGCTCCGTGCTGGGGGGGGGCAGGCCGGCCCAGGGGCTCCGTGCTCGGGGGGGGGCACAGCCCGGCCCAGGGGCTCTGGGGGGTGGGGGGACAGGCCGGCCCGGGGGCTCCGTGCAGGGGGGGGGACAGGCCGGCCCAGGGGCTCTGTGCTGTGGGGGGACAGGCCGGCCCAGGGGCTCCGTGCTCTGGGGAGGGGACAGGCCAGCCCAGGGGCTCCGTGTTCTGGGGGGGGGGAACATGCCGGCCCAGGGGCTCTGTTCTGTGGGTGGACAGGCCGGCCTGGGGGCTCCATGCTGGGGGGAGGGGACAGGCCGGCCCGGGGGCTCCGTGCTGTGGAGGAGGGTCAGCCCGGCTCTGGGGTTCCATGCTGGGGGGGGAACAGGCCGGCCCAGGGGCTCTGTGCTCTGGGGGTGGGACAGGCCGGCCCGGGGGCTCTGTGCTCGGGGCCGGGGCGACAGGCCGGCCCGGGGGCTCCATGCTGTGGAGGAGGGTCAGCCCGGCTCTGGGGTTCCATGCTGGGGGGGGACAGGCCGGCCCGGGGGCTCCGTGTTCTGGGGGGGGGGAACAGGCCGGCCCAGGGGCTCTGTGCTGTGGGGGAACAGGCCGGCCCAGGGGCTCTGTGCTGTGGGTGGACAGGCCGGCCTGGGGGCTCCATGCTGGGGGGAGGGGACAGGCCGGCCCGGGGGCTCCGTGCTGTGGAGGAGGGTCAGCCCGGCTCTGGGGTTCCATGCTGGGGGGGGAACAGGCCGGCCCAGGGGCTCTGTGCTCTGGGGGGGGGACAGGCCGGCCCGGGGGCTCTGTGCTCTGGGCAGGGGGGACAGGCCGGCCCGGGGGCTCCATGCTGTGGAGGAGGGTCAGCCCGGCTCTGGGGTTCCATGCGGGGGGGGGACAGGCCGGCCCGGGGGCTCCGTGGTCTGGGGGGGGGGGACCAGGCCGGCCCAGGGGCTCTGTGCTGTGGGGGAACAGGCCGGCCCAGGGGCTCTGTGCTGTGGGGGAACAGGCCGGCCTGGGGGCTCCGTGCTCTGGGGGGGACAGGCCGTCCTGGGGGCTCCATGCTGGGGGGAGGGGACAGGCCGGCCCGGGGGCTCCGTGCTGTGGAGGAGGGTCAGCCCGGCTCTGGGGTTCCATGCTGGGGGGGGACAGGCCGGCCCGGGGGCTCTGTGCTCTGGTGGGGGGGGACAGGCCGGCCCGGGGGCTCCATGCTGCGGGGGGACAGGCCAGCCCAGCGCCCGGGGGTATCCCTGGTCTCTGATTCCCTGTTCTGTTCATTCCCTCTGGGGCACCTGGCGCTGGCCACTGTTGGCCGACAGGACACTGGGCTGGTTGGATGCTTTATCTGATCCAGTCTGGCCGCTCTTGTGGAACTACTCCTGCACCCACACACTATCTGCCACGCCAGCCCTGGGCTCCCCCCACCCTGTCGGCGCCCCTCACTCCCGACCCGCAGCCCCTGCTAGCCCAGCCCTGGGCTCCCCCCATGGGACGTTATTGACATTACCTGTGACCGTATAGATCATTGATGCAACCACTGTGATATATTTGCAGCAAATAGTGTACAAAGGTTGTCGAGTGAGGTGTCTATGGCAAGGTTCTGGGTGGCTGGTTCTGATTATAGTCTGTATGGGTGTATCGTTTTGTAGTTGAAGTTATGAATATTGGCTCTGTACTTGTATCTCAAATGCATTCAATTCTAAGTCGCCTCAGTGAAGCATTTGCTCAGCTTCTTGAGAAGGGGCTGTTCTCCGTAAGTGCCCAACCAAGAAACACTCCATGGACACTGGACTTTGGGAGACGCCAACCACATCTGAGCTGTCCTGGGAACCTTCAAAGTAACATGTGAACAATGGCGTTGCCCTGTAAACTGAGTCATGCAGGGACATGTGACTTGCCCGTGTGACGCCAGACTCCATCTTGCTGCTGTGATTTTCCACAGTAAGAACGGACGGGGCGTCCTTCCATGGGCAGAGAATATAAAACCCCTCCATCTTGTCTTCAATCCTGCTTCTGACCTGTGGAGGGACTTTGCTACGAACTGAAGCTCTGAACAAAGGACTGAATGACCCATCCCAGCGGGGGATGTTCCAGAGACTTGATTTGAACCTGCAGTTTACTCCATCACTGCTACAAGCCTGAACTAAGAACTTGGCCATTAATTGATTCCATTTAACCAATTCTAGCTCTCATCTCTACCTTTTTCCCTTTATGAACAAACCTTTAGATGTTAGATTCTAGAGGATTGGCAACAGCGTGATTTGTGGGTAAGATCTGATGTGTATATTGACCTGGGTCTGAGGCTTGGTCCTTTGGGATCAGAGAACCTTTTTCTTTTACTGGGGTGTTGGTTTTCATAACCATTCATCCCCAGGACGAGTGCACTGGTGGTGATACTGGGAGACTGGAGTGTCTAAGGAAATTGCTTGTGTGACTTGTGCTTAGCCAGTGGGGTGAGACCAAAGTCCTTCTTGTCTGGCTGGTTTGGTGCCTTAGAGGTGGAAAACCACCAGCCTAGGGCTGTGACTGCCCTGCTCCGAGCAATTTGTCCTGAACTGATGCTCTCAGAAGCATCCCACCAAAGGCAGCATCGTTATGAGGGGTAAGGCCCATGGCTCCTGTCTGACCTGGGAGGGACCCAGGAGTCCTGACACAGCTCAGCGAGGCACTCCTCTAGTGAAACTGGCCAGAGTCTGCCGGGGCCCCAGCTCCTCCTGTGGGTGCTGCGGCCCCAGGTCCCCCCGCTTCATGCCAGGCCCAGCACCCCCCGGCACTGACGGGGGCAGTAGGAGCTATGGGGAAGGGAGTCTGTATGGGGGGCAGCAGGATGTGGGGGGCAAGGGGTCTGTGCAGGAGGGGCAGGACGCAGAAGTGGGGGGTACCCTGGTGGAGGGCAGCGGGGACGTGCTGTTTCCAGCAGAGACAGTTGCTAAACAATAGGGGCTACCAGTGCCCACCCCAGTGGGCCCCACTCCAGGCACATTGTGGGGGAGACCGGGGGGGGGGCACGGGGAAGGCCCCAGCCCCACAAAGTGACAGACTGCAGCAGGCCGGAGCAGGGCAGGGCGTGGGCACAGGCTGAGCCACCTGCCCGCTGCCCCCACCCTGCGCCCCCCATCCCTGCACTGTGCCCCCTGCACCAGTGTCCAGCCCCCAGTGGCTGGCTGGGGCTGGTTTTCATGCAGTGGACAGGGACCCCCCCAGACAGAGGGGACTCAGGGACCATGGCTCCCTGCAGCAGGGCCTAGCTGGGCAGATGCGGTGGGGCTGGGAGCCAGGACTCCTGGGTTCTCTCCCCGGCTCTGGGAAGGCAGTGGGGTCTAGCGGTTATAACGGGGGGAGGGGCTGGGAGCTCTGTCCCTTCCCTGTGCACCCAAAGCTCTGCCCCCTGGGCACTCAAAGCTCCACCCCGGGGATGAAGTGGGACTTTTGGTAACATCTTTATGAGTGCCTCAATTTCCCTCTGTGCTTTGCATGGCTACGCAGGGAGCGTAAAAGGTTCAAAGCTGCTCTGGGGCAGAGCAGGATCCTGGGTGGGGGAGGTGGTGTCACTGTAACAAAGTGAGACTGTTTTGGCTGAACACTGTGTGTGCCTCAGTTTCCCCACGTGCTGCTCAAGGGGGTGTGATTGTTGCAGACACCCCTAGAGAGCAGGTGCGACTGCTGACGGGCTGCAGAGAACAGCCGACACTCGTAGCCTGGCAGCTGCTGGCCGGGTCCCCTCCTCTGCAAGCGGGGCTGGTGCAGCCCAGGTGACCTGCTGGACCCGGTTAGGGACAAAGGAGGGAGGAGGGCAACGGGCGTGATGGAGGCCGGGCAGCTGGAAGCGAGTCAGTCCCCTGGTTGGGGACTGGGGGCGAGGGCCCAGGGCTCTGGATCCCCCCATGGACTTTGCCGAAGGTCCCTGATCTCGGTGCTGCCAAGCTCTGTTCTGCGCTGGGCTCCCCACGGTAAGAACCCGTCTGTCACACGCGGGCTGGGAGTCACGGCTGGCTGCGCGTGGGGGGCAGGGCCCTTTGGGGGTGAGGCTCCCCCAGGGGTCCCGCCCAGGGGGACTCGCTGCGGGGAGCTCCCGGGGTGAGCAGGGGCTGGACGCTCCGAGGTCAGACCCAGGAGGTGCCGAAGCGGAGCAGGGTCCTTGCCCGGGGACAGGTGCCCTGAGGGGAGACGCTGCCCCAGAGCCGAGTGGGGCCGAGGCCCCCGGCAGAGCCAGACGTGCTGGAGGCAGGGGGACAAAGGGCCGAACCCCGGAGAGAGAGAGCCACCCTCGGTGTCGCGGTGCTCTGGCCCTATTCACCCCTCCCCCAATTTCCCAGTCACCTGCAAACCCCGCTGGGGTCTTCCTGCAGGTGGCTGAGAAGGATGTTACTAGCGCAGGGCCAAGGGCCGATCCCCGCGGGACCCAGGGAACCAACCCCCCAGTGATGTCTCCATTCGGGGACCGACCAGTCAGCGTTTCCCCCGCCCTGCCCCCTTCAGCGGGGCCACGATCGTTTTACAGCGTTCTGGTGCCGGGTGAGATCCCCGACCCGCCCGCGGCTGTCACCCCCGCCCTGCCCCCGCCCTGCCCCGAGCCCTGCCCCCCCGCCCTGCCCCCTTCAGCGGGGCCACGATCGTTTTACAGCGTTCTGGTGCCGGGTGAGATCCCCGACCCGCCCGCGGCTGTCACCCCCGCCCTGCCCCCGCCCTGCCCCGAGCCCTGCCCCCCCGCCCTGCCCCCTTCAGCGGGGCCACGATCGTTTTACAGCGTTCTAGTGCCGGGTGAGATCCCCGACACGCCCGCGGCTGTCACCCCCGCCCTGCCACCTTCAGCGGGGCCACGATCGTTTTACAGCGTTCTGGTGCCGGGTGAGATCCCCGATCCGCCCGCGGCTGTCACCCCCGCCCTGCCCCCGCACTGCCCCGAGCCCTGCCCCCCCGCCCTGCCCCCTCCCCGTCCCCTTCAGCGGGGCCACGATCGTTTTACAGCGTTCTAGTGCCGGGTGAGATCCCCGACACGCCCCCGGCTGTCACCCCCGCCCTGCCCCCGCACTGCCCCGAGCCCTGCCCCCCCGCCCTGCCCCAGCCCTGCCCCCCGCCATCGCCAGGCACGCGGCCTCTTCCCTGGCCCCTCCTGCGACTAACGACAGGGACAGAGGCCTTGAGAGCTCCTGGACCCCCGGCCTGGCGCCGGCCGCGCTGTTAGCTCCGGCTTAGCCCCCCAGCCAGCCACGGCCTGGCTGCCAGTAGCCAGGTGACTGCTCAGTGGGGCCTGCCGGCGTCCCGGGCAGATTCACAGCAGGGAGCCCTGGACAGAGACTGGACGCTGGTGCCGTAGGCCCAGCCTCAGAGGCTGCAGGCCGGCCCCTGTGAGCTACGGGGACCTGGGGCCCGGCCCAGTACAGGGGTCACCCCCAAAGGGCCTGGCCAGGACACCCCTATTGATCCATCCATGCCCTCCTCCATCCTAATCTAATTGCCTTCTATGAGGAGATAACTGGGTCTGTGGATGAGGGGAAAGCAGTGGGCGTGTTATTCCTTGACTTTAGCAAAGCTTTTGACACAGTCTCCCATAAGAACATAAGAACGGTCGTACCGGGTCAGACCAAATGTCCATCTAGCCCAGTATCTGTCTACCGACAGTGGCCAATGCCAGGTGCCCCAGAGGGAGTGACCCTAACAGGTAATGATCAAGTGATCTCTCTCTTGCCATCCATCTCCATCCTCTGACAAACAGAGGCCAGGGACACCATTCCTTACCCATCCTGGCTAATAGCCATTAATGGACTTAGCCACCATGAATTTATCCAGTTCTCTTTTAAATGCTGTTATACTCCCACAGTATTCTTGCCAGCAAGTTAGAGAAGTATGGGCTCGATGATTGGACTATAAGGTGGATAGAAAGTTGGATAGATTGTCGGGCTGAGTGGGTAGTGATCAACAGCTCCATGTCTAGTTGGCAGCCAGTATCAAGTGGAGTGCCCCTAGGGTCGGTGCTGGGGCCAGTTTTGTTCAATATCTTCATTAATGATCTGGAGGATGGTGTGCACTGCACCCTTAGCAAGTTTGCAGATGACACTAAACTGGGAGGAGTGGTTGATACGCTGGAGGGTAGGGACAGGATACAGAGGGACCTAGACAAATTAGAGGATCTGGCCAAAAGAAACCTGATGAGGACGGAAGAATCCCATGCACAGCTACAGACTAGGGACCGAATGGCTAGGAAGCAGTTCTGCAGAAAAGGACCTAGAGGTTACAGTGGACGAGAAGCTGGATATGAGTCAACAGTGTGCCCTTGTTGCCAAGATGGCTAATGGCATTTTGGGTTGTATAAGTAGGGGCATTGCCAGCAGATCGAGGGATGTGATCATTCCCCTCTATTAGACATTGGTGAGGCCTCATCTGGAGTACTGTGTCCAGTTTTGGGCCCCACACTACAAGAAGGATGTGGATAAATTGGAGAGACTCCAGCAGAGGGCAACAAAAATGATTCGGGGGCTGGAACACATGACTTACGAGGAGAGGCTGAGGGAACTGGGACTGTTTAGTCTGCAGAAGAGAAGAATGAGGGGGGATTTGATAGCTGCTTTCAACTACCTGAAAGGGGGTTCCAAAGAGGATGGATCTAGACTGTTCTCAGTGGTACCAGATGACAGAACAAGGAGTAATGGTCTCAAGTTGCAGAGGGGGAGGTTTAGGTTGGATATTAGGAAAAACTTTTTCACTAGTAGGGTGGTGAAGAACTGGAATGGGTTACCTAGGGAGGTGGTGGAATCTCCTTCCTTAGAGGTTTTTAAGGTCAGGCTTGACAAAGCTCTGGCTGGGATGATTTAGTTGGGTTTGGTCCTGCTTTGAGCAGGGGGTGGGACTAGATACCTCCTGAGGTCTCTTCTATGATTCTGTGATTCGTCAGTGCAGAGCTCCACCCCCATCCAGCTCCACCCCCACCCTCCCAGCAGCATCTGGCAGTTCTGCCCCCCAGGGCTGGGCCAGCAGAGAAGGCGAGGGAGCCGGTGGGCCCCACCCGTACCTGTGTCATCGGGGGAGCTGCCGGCCGGGCTGCCCTGGCTCAGCGTGGCCCAGCTGGAGTCCTCGTCGCTGGCGGCGCTGGCCCGCGGGCCGAAGAGCAGGCTGGCGCTCTTGCCGTGCTCGCGGAGCCCGCGCTCCGAGCTCTGCTCCGACTCAGCCGTGATGGGGTCACTCTGTACCGGGGTGGAGTCACCATCCTCCTCCTCCTCCTCCTCCTCCGGGCCCCCCCGTGGCAGGTCACTGAGCAGCGCCGTGGCGGGGGGGCCAAGCTCATTGCGGTTCTGGTCCTGCTCGGCCGCCTGGCGCAGCTGGTTCTGCCCGTCCTTCACCCACTTGGCATTGGCGGGCTCCTCCTCAGGTGGGGGTGCTGGCCTCTGGGCGCTGTGCTGAGCAGGGCAGGTGCAGGGGTGGTGCTCTGGGGGCGAGGCCTGGCACGGCAGCGTGCCGTTCAGCAGCTCACTGTGGGGCACCCGCAGTGCCAAACTCAGCCCCGGGCAGCTGTTGTCATTGGCCAAGTCGCTCCTCTGGCTCAGCGGCCATGACATGGCCCCGGGTACCCTGAGAAGGGAGAGACACTGGTGTGAAGGCCGGCACAGCACGGAGCACAGGGCTCGGCCTGGCCCCGGGGTGCAGCCAGCCAGGGGACATCTTTAACAACACAAGAACAGCTGTGCTGGGTCAGACCAAAGGTCCATCTAGCCCAGTGTCCTGTCTACCGACAGTGGCCAATGCCAGGTGCCCCAGAGGGAATGAACAGAACAGGTAATCATTAAGTGAGCCACCCGCTGTTGCTCATTCCCAGCTTCTGGCAAGCAGAGGCGGGGGACACCATCCCTGCCCAGCCTGGCTAAAAGCCACTGATGGACCTGTCCTCCAGGAACTGATTTAGTTCTTTTTTGAACCCTGTTATGGTCTTGGCCTTCACAGCATCCTCTGGCAAAGAGCTGCACAGACTGACTGTGTGTTGTGTGAGGAAATACTTCCTCCGCTTTGTTTTAAACCTGCTGCCTATTAATGGCATTTGGTGACCCCTAGTTCTTGTGTTATGAGAAGGAGTAAATAACTTTTCCTTATTCACCTTCTCCACATTCCTCATGATTTTACAGACCTCTATCATATCCCCCCTTAGCCATCTCTTTTCCAAGCTGAAAAGTCCCAGTCTCATTAATCTCTCCTCATACAGAAGCCATTCTATACCCTTAATCATTTTTGCTGCCCTTTTCGAACCATTCCAATATCTCTTTTTTGAGATGGGGCGACCACATCTGCACGCAGTATTCAAGATGTGGGCATCCCATGGATTTATATAGTGGCAATATGATATTTTCTCTCCTATTATCTATCTCTTTCTTAATGATTCCCAACATTCTGTTCGCTTTTTTGATGCCGCTGCACATTGAGTGGATGTTTTCAGAGAACTCTCCACAATGACTCCGAGATCTCTTTCTTGAGTGGTAACAGCTAATTTAGACCCCATCATTTTATATGTCTAGTTGGGATTATGTTTCCCAATGTGCATCACTTTGCATTTATCAACATTAAATTTCATCTGCCATTTTGTTGCCCAGTCACCCAGTTTTGTGAGATACTTTTGTAGTTCTTCACAGTCTGCCTGGGACTTAACTATCTTGAGCAGTTATGTACCATCTGCAAATTTTGGCACCTCACTGTTTACCCCTTTCTCCAGATCATTTATGAATATGTGGAATAGGACTGGTCCCAGAACAGATCCCTGGGGGACACCACTAGTTACCTCTCTCCATTCTGAAAACTGACCATTTGTTCCTACCCTTTGGTTCCTGTCTTTTAACCAGTTACCAATCCATGAGAGAACCTTCCCTCTCATCCCATGGCAGCTGACTTTGCGTAAGAGCCTTTGGTGAGGGACCTTGTCAGAGGCTTTCTGAAAATCTAAGTACACTAGATCCACTGGGTCCATATGCTTGTTGACCCCATCAGAGGATTCTAGTAGATTGGTGAGGTATGATTTCCCTTTACTAAAACCATGTTCACTCTTCCCCAACAAATTATGTTAATCTGTGTGTCTGACAATTTTGTTCTTTAGTTTCAACCAGTTTGCCTGGTACTGAAGTCAGGCTTACAGGCCTTTAATTGCCAGGGTCACCTCTGGAGCCCTTTTAAAAAATTGGTGTCACATTAGCTGTCCTCCAGTCATCTGGTCCAGAAGCTGATTTAAATGATAGGTTACAAACCACAGTGAGTAGTTCTGCAAGTTCACATTTGAGTTCCTTGGGTGAACAGCATCGGTCGTCATGACTTATTACTGTTTAGTTTCTCAATTTGTTCCAAAACCTCCTCTAATGACACCTCAATCTGGCACAGTTCCTCAAGATCTGTCACGTAAAAAGACTGGCTCAGGTTTGGGGATCTCCCTCACATCCTCAGCCACGAAGACCAATGCAAATAATTCACTTAGTTTCTCCACAATGGCCTTATCGTCCTTGAGTGCTCCCTTAGCACCTCGATTGTCCAGTGGCCCCACTGGTTGTTTAGCAGCTTCCTGCTTCTCATGTATGGGGTGGGACCGTTCTACTGCATCCCTATCTCCCTCAGCTCCTCCAGCTCAGCCACCCTGGTCCCCAAAGCCCGTACGCGGTCTCTGAGGGCCAGGAGCTCCTGCACCGAGTGCACACATACGCCACCCGCCCACAGGGCAGGTAGTCACACATGCTGCATTGGGTGCAATAAACTGGAATGTACATATATTCAGGAACCACATGCCCAGCTCCCGGCCTCAGGCCCAGCCTGGCTCCCTCGGTGAGGGTAAGGGCACCACGACAGAGCTGGGAGAGCCCGGGGCCGGGTGACGCTCAGCCATGGGGGGACGAGGGAAGCTGCTGAATGCAACCGCTCCCTGGCCAGGCACCCCAGGGCCGGCACCCCGGGACAGGCTCCCTCTGTTCACACTGGGGGCCCCTGTGCACAACAGCAGCTCTGCGATCCGAGCCTGCCAGAGGCAGCCAGGGACCCTGGAAGTGATGTAGCAGCTTGGGCAACCCGGCATCCCATCCTAGAACCACTGACCCACAGGGCTAGAAGGGACCGCAGGGGTCAGCTAGTCTGGCCCTGCTCAGATGCAGGATTGGTTGGTCTGACCCATTCCTGACAGCCCCAGCCCCCTTTGGAAACGGTTCCCTGACCTCCCAAGGCGTCTGGTCCATTGTCCTACTGATCTTAGTTAGAAAGTTCTTCCGGAGATTTCACCTCACTCTGCTGGGCTGGAGTCTGACCCCTCACCTCTTGTCCTGATGGCGGCCTTTCCAGTACCTGACGACCGCTGTCATTCCGCCCCCCATCTCCTCTTTTCCAAACTAAACATACGGGGAGTCGAATCGTACGCGGGCGTTAGGGTCTGATGTCAGCGCGTAAAGCGAAAATCGCGTCTAGTCAAACGCCCATTGAGTGGAATGGCGGGCACAATCGCCCGCACTACAGGTGCAGTATTTAAACTGTTATTTTTCCCTCGTTCGTTTTGTTTTGCAGAGCGCATATAGTTAAAATTGCGTAAGTTAAATGCGCCTGTGATGCGACTCCACTGTACCCAGTTCCTTCAGCCTTTGCTCGTATGGTTTGCATTCCACCCCTTGGATCCTCTTTGTCTCTCGCCTCTGGATCCTTTCTGGTTTCTCCACATCCTTCCTGTGCATTGGTGACCCAAACTGGACACCGTTCTCCAGCTGAGGCCTAACCAGCACCAAGCAGAGCGGTGCTATCACCTCCCGTGACTCGCATGCTAAGCCTCTGATCATGCAACCTAACATCGCATTTGCTTTTTTTGCAGCAGCATCGCATTGCTGACTCCACTGCTCCCAGATCCTTCTCAGCAGTGCTGCCGCCAAACCAGTTATCCCCCAGGCTGTATTTGTGCATTCGTTTTTTCTTCCCTTAGTGTAGCACCTTCCATTCGTCTTTGTTGAATTTCATTTTGTTGTCTACAGCCCAGTTCTCCAATTTATCCTGATCCCTCTGAATTTAGTTCTGTCCTCCAAAGTGTCGGTCCCCACCCGCCTCCCCGCAGCTTTGTGTCAGCTGCAGATTGGCTCAGCTTGCTCTCTGGGCTGACAGCCAGAGAATAAACTTTTTCACTAGGAGGGTGGTGAAGCACTGGAATGGGTTCCCGAGGGAGCTGGTGGAATCTCCATCCTTAGAGGTTTTTAAGGTCAGGCTTGACAAAGCCCTGGCTGGGATGATTTAGTTGGGTTTGGTCCTGCTTTGAGCAGGGGGTGGGACTAGAACCTCCTGAGGTCCCTTCCAACCCTGAGATTCTGTGATTCTAACACCGGCCCCCGAACAGCCCCCTGTGGAACCACCCAACCTCAGTCCAGTCACAGTCCATTTTTCCTGGCTCGGACCCACAGCCCGTCCAGCCCAGGATCCCACCCGCCCCTCCTAGGTCACTGGGCACCGCTCTGCTGGCCCAGGGGCACCCTTACCCTGGGCTGCAGCCGAGGCAGATCCTACGTGCCCCTGAGGACCAGGACAGCCGTGTCCATGCGGGGATGCTGCTGGGGACCAACTCCCAGAACCTGGAGACAGAAGAACAGGAGAGGGGGTCACTCGGGGGGGCAGCGGGGTCAGACTCAGATCCCAAGGGCAGGCGAGATGGATGGGATCAGCTGATCTCACCCCCTGCCAAGTACAGGCCACAGGACTCCCCGAATCTCGATGGGACTCAAAGCCAGTCAGGGGGTGGGAAATGCCCCAGCAGCTAACTGACCCCACCCCACCCCAGGGTCCAGCCTCAGCTCCCGGCCACCAGCTTGGGTCAGACCTTCGTCTGCCAGGGTCCGGAGCCCAGTCCGCCCTGTGATCCCCAGACACCAACTTCCTCCACCCGCACCATCCGTGGCATGCAGAGCTCGTCTCTCCGCATCCCATCCTCAGCAGCCCCCGTGCCCTGTCCCGAGGGGTCCCCCGATCACCGGCCCCTCCCTCACCCCAGAGCCAGCCGCATCTGCGCCGCCCCGGACCAGTCCCCAGCCGACAGCCCATCCAGACGCAGGGGGCAGGCGACTCCCCCTCTACACCCCGGCCAGGGCTGGGAACCCTTCTGCCCCATGGGGCGCGGCAGCCTCAGGATTTCGGGGGTCCTGGACCTGCCCCTGCTTTGCTGGGTGTTGTGGGGCCTCGGCTGGGCTCAATCCCAACCTCCCGCGTGGGGATCACGTCTGGGTATTAACGGCCAGCGACTCCAGGCACCGCTCGGCCCAGCCCCACGCCAGGGGCAACTAACCGCAGAGCTGAGCTGCGCCCGCCACTGCTCACCTGCATGTCTGCCCCACGCCTGGCACGGCCTGACCCACGGCCCCACAGACACGGAGCTCCACACCCTGGGCTCCCCTCGGCCCCGCCGGCGCCCCCCACTCCCCACCCGCAGCCCCCAGCCCCGCCGGCGCCCCACACTCCCCCCCCGCAGCCCCCCGCCGGCACCCCTCACTCCCCCCCCGCAGCCCCCAGCCCCGCCGGCGCCCCCCACTCCCGACCCGCAGCCCCCCAGCCCCGCCGGCGCCCCCCACTCCCGACCCGCACCCCCCAGCCCCGCCGGTGCCCCCCACTCCCCCCCCGCAGTTCCCCAGCCCCGCCGGCGCCCCCCACTCCCGACCCGCAGCCCCCCGCTGCCCCCGGTGCCCCCCACTCCCGACCCGCAGCCCCCCAGCCCCGCCGGCGCCCCGCACTCCCCCCCCCGCAGCCCCCAGCCCCGCCGTGGCCCCACACTCCCCCCCCGCATCCCCCCAGCCCCGCCGGTGCCCCCCACTCCCCCCCCCCGCAACCCCCCAGCCCCGCCGGCGCCCCACACGCCCCCCCCAGCCCCCCAGCCCCGCCGGTGCCCCCCACTCCCTCCCCGCAGCCCCCAGCCCCGCCGGCGCCCCCCACTCCCGACCCGCAGCCCCCCAGCCCCGCCGGTGCCCCCCACTCCCTCCCCGCAGCCCCCAGCCCCGCCGGCGCCCCCCACTCCCCACCCGCAGCCCCCAGCCCCGCCGGCACCCCTCACTCCCCCCCCGCAGCCCCCAGCCCCGCCGGCGCCCCCCCCTCCCGACCCGCAGCCCCCCAGCCCCGCCGGCGCCCCCCACTCCCGACCCGCACCCCCCAGCCCCGCCGGCGCCCCCCCCGCCCGACCCGCACCCCCCAGCCCCGCCGGCGCCCCCCACTCCCCCCCCGCAGTTCCCCAGCCCCGCCGGTGTCCCCCACTCCCGACCCGCAGCCCCCCGCTGCCCCCGGTGCCCCCCACTCCCGACCCGCAGCCCCCCAGCCCCGCCGGTGCCCCACACTCCCCACCCGCAGCCCCCCAGCCCCGCCGGTGCCCCACACTCCCCCCCCCGCAACCCCCCAGCCCCGCCGGCGCCCCACACTCCCCCCCCACCCCCCAGCCCCGCCGGTGCCCCCCACTCCCCCCCCCGCAACCCCCCAGCCCCGCCGGCGCCCCACACTCCCCCCCCCAGCCCCCCAGCCCCGCCGGTGCCCCCCACGCCCCCCCCCTCAACCCCCCAGCCCCGCCGGTGCCCCCCACTCCCGACCCGCAGCCCCCCAGCCCCGCCGGCGCCCCCCACTCCCGACCCGCAGCCCCCCGCAGCCCCCGGCCCCGCCGGTACCTGCTGCGGCCCCGCTCGGCTCTGGGGGGAGGAGCCGCCGCTTCCGCTTCCGAGAGACTCGGCCCCGCCCGGGGGCAGGTGGGGGGGCGCTGGGGGGCTGGGGGGGCGAGTTACTCTCAGGAAGTTCCTCGGGGGGGGGCGGTTCATCCCTGGGTTTGCTGGGGCCGGGGGAGGCAGATCCAGACCCCCCCGGCTCCAGCCAGGGCCCCCCCGTGCCTGCCTGGGGCCCCCCCCGCTCCGTCCAGGCCCCTCTGTGCTTATCTCCCCCCCCCCCCGTGCTGGCCTGGCCCCCCCCAGTGCTGATCTCCCCCCCCGTGCCTGCCTGCCCCCCTCGTGCTGGCCTGGTCCCCCCCCGTGCTGGCCTGGCCCCCCCCCTGCTGGCCTGGCCCCCCCGTGCTGGCCTGGCCCCCCCCCCATGCTGGCCTGGGTGCCCCCCCCGTGCTGGCCTGGCCCCCCCCAGTGCTGATCTCCCCCCCCATGCTGGCCAGGGCCCCCCCCCGTGCTGGCCTGGCCCCCCCCCCGTGCTGGCCTGGGTGCCCCCCCCCCCGTGCTGGCCTGGCCCCCCCCCGTGCTGGCCTGGGCCCCTCGCTGCGCCGGAGGGCAGAGGGCAGCGGGGTCAGGGCCCGGGAGCTCTGCGCTGGGGCCCATCGCTGAGCACTCAGGGATGGCCCCAGGGCAGGCCGGGCACCAGCCCCCATCCCAGCCCCGCACGGGGACCCAGGGCACATGGGTCCCTTCCTAAGGGAACCAGCCGCCCCTCGTCCTGCCCCAGCCGACCCCCCCGGGACCAACCCTGGGAGCCTGCAGCCCCCCCCCCCCGAGCTCCCGCAGCCAGTCGCCCTGGGGTGGCGCCTGAGGGACGTGCCCCCAAAGGGAGCCGGGCCCCACAGCGTCTGCAGAGATGCCCGGCCCAGGGACGTCTGGGCCCAGCGCCCTCAGGGAGCCCAGGGAGCTGCCTGGCCCAGCCTGGGGACCCAGCGCCCAGCCAAGCCGTGCTCCCCCCGGCCCCTCCTCAGTCCGTCTTCCCCGGCTGGTTGGACCCGCCAGCTTCCTGGGGGGAGCAGCGGGGGGCACCCGGGGCCTGAGTTGCTCGGGAGTAAATGTCCCAGTGCTGAGATCTGCCATTGTCTGCACGGACCCTCCACTGCCCTGGGCTCCCGTCACGCAGTGTCGGGGAGTCAGGGCCCTGCACCCCCCATTCCTGCGATTCACCAGGACTCTCAGCCAGGCAGTAAAGCAGAAGGTTTATTAGCCGACAGGAACACAGTCCCAGACAGGCCTTGCAGGTACAGACAATAGGACCCCCTCAGTCAGGTCCATCTGGGGCCCCAGGGAGGCCAGAGCCCCGTTGGAGGGGTCAGATCCCCGTCTGGGCTCCCCTCCATTTCCCAGCCAGCTCCTGAAACTCTAACTCCCTCCAGCGTCTCTCACCCAGCCTCCCCCTGGCTCCTCCCCGAGCCTTTGTCCAGTGTCCCGGGCGGCCCCCCCATGCAGACTGTCCTCCCAACCCCCCTCCCCCCCCCACTCAGCATTCACAGGCCACAGTAAGAACATA
This sequence comes from Mauremys mutica, assembly GCF_020497125.1. NCBI lineage: Eukaryota > Metazoa > Chordata > Testudines > Geoemydidae > Mauremys > Mauremys mutica. Next base: position 371,828,936 of record NC_059072.1, on the reverse strand, counting down.
AGAAAGGCCGTACCGGGTCAGACCAAAGGTCCATCTAGCCCAGTATCTGTCTACCGACAGTGGCCAATGCCAGGTGCCCCAGAGGGAGTGAACCTAACAGGCAATGATCAAGTGATCTCTCTCCTGCCATCCATCTCCATCCTCTGACGAACAGAGGCTAGGGACACCATTCTTACCCATCCTAGCTAATAGCCATTTATGGACTTAGCCACCATGAATTTATCCAGTCCCCTTTTAAACATTGTTATAGTCCTAGCCTTCACAACCTCCTCAGGTAAGGAGTTCCACAAGTTGACTGTGCGCTGCGTGAAGAAGAACTTCCTTTTATTTGTTTTAAACCTGCTGCCTGTTAATTTCATTTGGTGACCCCTAGTTCTTGTATTATGGGAATAAGTAAATAACATTTCCTTATCCACTTTCTCAACATTACTCATGATTTTATATACCTCTATCATGTCCCCCCTTAGTCTTCTCTTTTCCAAGCTGAAGAGTCCTAGCCTCTTTCATCTTTCCTCGTATGGGAGCCTCTCCAAACCCCTAATCATTTTAGTTGCCCTTTTCTGAACCTTTTCTAGTGCTAGAATATCTTTTTTGAGGTGAGGAGACCACATCTGTACACAGTCCCAGTTCGTCACATCTCTCCCCCCTTCGAGACCGAACTGAGCGGGGTCACTTCAGCCAGTGACCTGGGGAAGTTGGAACCTACCCACGTTCCCAGGGACGCCCCAACATCCCTCCCATTCCTTGGGGAGAATTACCCCAGGCCCTTCCAGTTTCCCGCCCCCCTTTAGGTGGGGGGGGGCTCGGTTGCACTTGTAGTTCGCATGTGGGAAGGTTTATGCAGCCCGTGCCCTTTCCCCACCCCAATACCCCTGGGGTTCAAGCTGGGCTGGGGGCTTCTCCCCACGTTCCAGGCTGGGGGGCTGTGATTCGGGCTCTCTCGGTTCAGAGCCCCCCTTTTGACCTTGCCCCCCCCCCTCTGGAAAGGCTCCTCTGTGCTGGGCCAGGGTCCTACAGCCACTTTCCCCTTGTCCCGGGCCTCCCTCCCCCTCTGGCAGGGGGCACAGGAGCGGCAGTGCTGCCGGACATGGGCAAAGACCCCCTGCGATGGAGCAGGGAGCTGGGCGGATTTGACCTGGGAATGTTGCAGGGAGATTACACTGGGGATGGGAAGAAATCTACCTGTGCTGTAACCTGAGCCAGAAGGGGGGTTGGGAGAATTCACACCTGCCTGGGAGACTGGACAAAGGGAGGAGGGGCAGAGGGGAGGAGGAAGAGAGGGGCTGGAGGGATTTTTAGTTTCAGTTTGGGCTGGGGGGGTGCAGCGCAGGGAACCCCAAGCTAGGGTCTAAGCTCCCTGAACCCCCAGAAGGACTTGACTGAGGGGTCCTGGTTGTGCCTACAAGCTCTGCTGTAGCCTGCGTTCCTATTGTCCAATAAACCTTCCATCTTACTGGCTGGCTGAGAGTCACTGTGAGTCCCAGGAAGAGGGGTGCAGGGCCCTGACCTGGGGAAGTTCAGGGCCCCCTCTCCGGGACAACGCGTCCACTATCAGGTCAGTTGTGTAGCTGATGGTCCTTAATGGGCCCTCAAGCAGGCTAGGCAGAGCTAACACCAACTCATCTGGGATGTCACCCAGAAGCACAGCACAAGTTTGAAATACAGACAGAACAGAGCCAATACTCATAACTTCAACTACAAAAATGATACACAGACATACAGACAGCATAATCATAACCGGCGACCCATAACCTGGTCTTAGACACCTCATATGACCCCCTTTACATAAGATTTGGTGCCACTACAGGACCTTGGTTGCAACCATGTTCTATATGGTCCCAGATTATATCAATAACGTCACATATGTACAACCAGGACCCCTCAATCAAGTCCCCGGGGGCAAGGAGCTTAGACCCCAGCTTTGAGGTTCCCTCCATTTCCCCAGCCAGATCCAAACTAAAACCGCCGTCTCCTCCAGCTCCTCCCCCAGCCTTTGTCCAGTTTCCCGGGCAAAAGGTGTCACCTGGCCCCAGCCCCCTTCCGGGCTCAGGTATCGTCACCCTGGTATCCCATCACCAATGCCAACAGTCTCAATAAAACTCCCACACAACATCCCTGGGTCAATCCACCCCACTCCCTGCTCCGTCACACCTTCCAGGCCATGTTTGCTGCTGACCTGGAGCAGGGGAACACTGATGAGGATGGGGCTGTCATCCGTCACTGAGAATGCTGGCCCCAATCCCACAGCCCCAGGCTACCTCACCCAGCCAGGGGCAAAGGACGAGGGCCAGAGCCACCATCCAGGGCGGCATGGGGGGCTCAGACACTGCGAGTGTTTGAGGGTGTGATGAAGTGGGAATGTTCCCCCAAGATGGACCTGACTTAGGGGTCCAAGTTCTGTACCCACAGGGGAGGAATAGCTCAGTGGTTTGAGCATTGGCCTGCTAAACCCAGGGTTGTGAGTTCAGTCCTTGAGGGGGCCATTTAGAGATCTGGGGCAAAATCAGTACTTGGTCCTGCTAGTGAAGGGAGGGGGCTGGACTCAATGACCTTTTAAGGTCCCTTCCAGTTCTAGGCAATGGGCGTGTCTACATATATAAGCTCTGTTTTAGCCCGTGTTCCTGTCAACTAATAAACCTCTGTGTTACTGGCTGGCTGAGAGTCACGTCTGACTGTGAAGTGGTGGGTGCAGGACCCTCTGGCTTCCCCAGGACCCCGCTGGGGCGGGTTCGCTGGGGGAAGCGCATGGAGGTGTTGGTGTCATTAGGCATGACTCTAGGTAACTCAGGAGGGTGGAAAACCACAGTGTCAATGAAGCCCTTCTGTAGTAGGCCTGAATGAACTAAAGTCACTCCATGTCTGACCAAAGCGCTTCCATGTTTATGTTTGAACTTTAATCGACCTTGTTATGTCCTAGGGGCAGCCGGTGTAGGAAGCAATCACTTGAGGCCAGAGAGCAGACAGCTAACCAAAACCTCCATTTTATTTACAGAAACAGAGAGCTCACTCAGCCGGTTGAAACCGGCTGAGCTATCCCTTAATAGTCTAACTCAGTTGCCATAGTAACAAAACCCATGACAACCAAATACACAACAGACCTAACAGGCCAGCAACAGAGAATGGTTATCAGTTGCAACACCTGCACCAGAAGGCAATAATGAGGCCTGCTATAATGAGGCCTGCTTGCTCCTGGCTAAGGGGCAAAATAACAGATCAAAAGAAATAAAACAAGATAACTGTTCACAGAAGAGTTACTAATGAGATGAAGTGGTTGTTGCCAAGCATGACTTAACTGCTTAATGTAATTGCTACTTGCATGATGTATCTGCTATAGAAAAATAGACGGGAGGGGGAAGAAGGGGGGGCAGTGGGGGTAATAGGAATGCTTAGCTGAAGTTATGTATAAAGAGGGAAAAACTGCTTGTAGGTGGGTGCTTGATCTGAGACGTGTCTGTGTCTCCGAGCATCCCGCTTTGAGATCTCAAATAAACTTTGTCTGCTTCTCCACCCTGGTGTGTTTATTGGAGCGACGCTCACCGGGCAACGAACCCCTGTTGCTGCCTCGGGCACTCGGTGCCAGCAACAGAGGGGCAGAGGATGCTGAATGCTCTGAGGTCAGACCCAGGAGGTGAAGCCGTGTGAGCTTCTTGCCCTGCAGACAGGCTGCTCCGAGGGAGAGGAGGCTCCCCAGAGTCCTGCCTGGCTTGGTGGAGAGCAGCTCCAGAGCAGCGCCCGGGGACTCCGTGACAGGGGGCTCAGGCGCTGCGGGTGTCAGGCGGTGTCACTCCCAGATCGTGCCCACTCTTGGCCCCGTGCAGTCCGTGGGGGGAACCTCCTTCAGTGCGACAGCCCTTCTCGGGGGGTCCACTCTCTCTCAGGGTCAGGCCCCTCCACCTCCTGGAGCCGCACCTCTCTGAGCCTCAGCACGTCTGTCTCTGCCGTGGGCCCCCCCCTCAGGGAGTCCACGCCCTCTGGACCCTCAGGGCCTCCACCCCCAGAGGGAATAATGCCCCCCCCCACACACACACACACACTCTGCTCTCCAGCCCGGAGCGACTCTCAGCCCGCGTAACACAGAAGGTTTATGAAGTGTTTGAACCCAGCACAGGAAACTCTCTGACCCTCAGGCCTGGCCTCCCTCAGCCCAGCACATCCCAGTCCCCCTGCAGCCAGGGGGGCTCTGCCTGCTCCCCCTCTCCAGCCCAAAGCCCCCCTGCTTCCCCGCTGGACCTCCGATATCCCCGGCCCCAACCCCGCCTCTGTCCATTGTCTTCTCTCCAGGGAAACAGGGTCGCCTGGGCCCCCTCTCCCCTCTTCTGTCCTCTGGCCCCTCTGGCTGGAACCGGCTGGTCAGGTCACCGGGGTCCTCTCCCCGCAGCCCATTGTCCCCCACTGGCCAGAACCGGCTGTGACTCCTGAGCTGGGCCTTCGGGTCCCCAGTCGCTGGGGTCTCCATCCTCCAGGCCATTGGCCGGGGTCCCAAGTCCCCTCTCCAGTCCTGTGTCCCAACAAACTCCCTCTCCCCTCCCCTCGTTAAACCCGTAACACCCGGGGACACTGAGTCCCACCCCCTTGCATGCAACCCACCGGAAAAACAAGGAAAAACCAAGAACCCCCCCCCCACTTGGTCACACCCCCAGCAAAGGGAACCCAAGGGACCGCACGGGGCCAAGAGTGGGCACGACCTGTGAGTCTGTGACAGGCGGTCGGTGGATCCCCGGAGGAGTGGGGGGTTCCCCTCACTGGGGGGTCGGTGGATCTCCGGGGAAGTGGGGGGTTCCCCTCACTGGGGGGTCGGTGGATCCCCGGGGGAGTGGGGGGTTCCCCTCGCTGGGGGTCGGTGGATCCCCGGAGGAGTGGGGGGTTCCCCTCACTGGGGGGTCGGTGGATCTCCGGGGAAGTGGGGGGTTCCCCTCGCTGGGGGTCAGTGGATCCCCAGGAGAGTGGGGGGTTACTCTGACTGGGGGTCAGTGGATCCCCGGAGGAGTGGGGGGTTCCCCTCGCTGGGGGTCAGTGGATCCCCAGGGGAGTCAGGCATTCCCTTCGCTGGGGGTCGGTGGATCCCCAGGGGAGTCGGGCATTCCCTTCGCTGGGGGTCGGTGGATCCCTGGGGGAGTGGGGGGTTCCCCTCGCTGGGGGTCGGTGGATCCCCGGGGGAGTGGGGCGTTCCCCTCGCTGGGGGTCAGTGGATCCCCGGGGGAGTGGGGGATTCCCCTCGCTGGGGGTCGGTGAATCCCCGGGGGAGTCGGGCGTTCCCTTCGCTGGGGGTCAGTGGATCCTCAGGGGAGTCAGGCATTCCCTTCGCTGGGGGTCGGTGGATCCCCGGGGGAGTCAGGCATTCCCTTCGCTGGGGGTCGGTGGATCCCCAGGGGAGTCAGGCATTCCCTTCGCTGGGGGTCGGTGGATCCCCGGGGGAGTGGGGGGTTCCCCTAGCTTGGGGTTGGTGGATCCCTAGGGGAGTGGGGGGTTCCCCTAGCTGGAGGTCGGTGGATCCCCAGGGGAGTGGGGGGTTCCCCTCGCTGGGGGTCAGTGGATCCCCGTGGGAGTAGGGGGTTCCCCTCGCTGGGGGTCAGTGGATCCTCGGAAGAGTGGGGGGTTCCCCTCGCTGGGGGTCAGTGGATCCCCATGGGAGTAGGGGGTTCCCCTCGCTGGGGGTCAGTGGATCCCCGTGGGAGTAGGGGGTTCCCCTCACTGGGGGTCAGTGGATCCCCGGGGGAGTAGGGGGTTCCCCTCGCTGGGGGTCAGTGGATCCCCGTGGGAGTAGGGGGTTCCCCTCGCTGCGGGTCAGTGGATCCTCGGAAGAGTGGGGGGTTCCCCTCGCTGGGGGTCAGTGGATCCTCGGAAGAGTGGGGGGTTCCCCTCGCTGGGGGTCAGTGGATCCCCGGGGGAGTAGGGGGTTCCCCTCGCTGCGGGTCAGTGGATCCCCGGGGGAGTAGGGGGTTCCCCTCGCTGGGGGTCAGTGGATCCCCGGGGGAGTAGGGGGTTCCCCTCGCTGGGGGTCAGTGGATCCTCGGAAGAGTGGGGTGTTCCCCTCGCTGGGGGTCAGTGGATCCCCGGGGGAGTAGGGGGTTCCCCTCGCTGGGGGTCAGTGGATCCCCGTGGGAGTAGGGGGTTCCCCTCGCTGGGGGTCAGTGGATCCTCGGAAGAGTGGGGGGTTCCCCTCGCTGGGGGTCAGTGGATCCCCGTGGGAGTGGGGGGTTCCCCTCGCTGGGGGTCAGTGGATCCCCGTGGGAGTAGGGGGTTCCCCTCGCTGGGGGTCAGTGGATCCCCGGGGGAGTAGGGGGTTCCCCTCGCTGGGGGTCAGTGGATCCCCATTGGAGTAGGGGGTTCCCCTCGCTGGGGGTCGGTGGATCCCCGGGGGAGTGGGGGGTTCCCCTCGCTGGGGGTCAGTGGATCCCCGTGGGAGTAGGGGGTTCCCCTCGCTGGGGTCAGTGGATCCCCGGGGGAGTAGGGGGTTCCCCTCGCTGGGGGTCAGTGGATCCCCATTGGAGTAGGGGGTTCCCCTCGCTGGGGGTCAGTGGATCCCCGTGGGAGTAGGGGGTTCCCCTCACTGGGGGTCAGTGGATCCCCGGGGGAGTAGGGGGTTCCCCTCGCTGGGGGTCAGTGGATCCCCGGGGGAGTAGGGGGTTCCCTTCGCTGCGGGTCAGTGGATCCCCGGGGGAGTAGGGGGTTCCCCTCGCTGGGGGTCAGTGGATCCCCGGGGGAGTAGGGGGTTCCCCTCGCTGGGGGTCAGTGGATCCTCGGAAGAGTGGGGTGTTCCCCTCGCTGGGGGTCAGTGGATCCCCGGGGGAGTAGGGGGTTCCCCTCGCTGGGGGTCAGTGGATCCCCATGGGAGTAGGGGGTTCTCCTCGCTGGGGGTCAGTGGATCCTCGGAAGAGTGGGGGGTTCCCCTCGCTGGGGGTCAGTGGATCCCCGGGGGAGTAGGGGGTTCCCCTCGCTGGGGGTCAGTGGATCCTCGGAAGAGTGGGGTGTTCCCCTCGCTGGGGGTCAGTGGATCCCCGGGGGAGTAGGGGGTTCCCCTCGCTGGGGGTCAGTGGATCCCCGTGGGAGTAGGGGGTTCTCCTCGCTGGGGGTCAGTGGATCCCCGTGGGAGTAGGGGGTTCCCCTCGCTGGGGGTCAGTGGATCCCCGGGGGAGTAGGGGGTTCCCCTCGCTGGGGGTCAGTGGATCCTCGGAAGAGTGGGGGGTTCCCTTCGCTGCGGGTCAGTGGATCCCCGGGGTAAGCTCTGGCTCTGCCGAGGGGGCTGACGCCGGCATTCTGGGGGTCAGTAAATCCCCGGGGTGCCCGTGGATGCGGCGCTCAGCCAGGGATCACAGTGGCCCCAGAAGGGAGCGAACCCCGTGGGAGCCAGGTCTGGGGGGCATGGGGCACTGAGCCAGGAGGCAGAGCAGCAGGCTTTGCCCTTGGCAGTCCTGCCCCACCCACCCGCCACGTGTGCTCAGAGCGCAGATAAGGCCGGGATATCAGCGGGGAAGGTGCCCGCTGCCCAGTCCAGGCGCTCGAGCCAGAGGCAGCATCACCCCTGGGCACCCGGATCAGGTAGGGGCCACGGACTCGCTGCCCGGGGAACCTGCCTCTGCCCAGCCCGGCCCCTTGCTCCTGGGGCTGTGGGGCAGTGGGACCAGGCTGCTGCAGGCCTGAGGGCCCCCCCTTGCGCCCCCAGAGGCAGAGAGCCCTCCTGGCAAGGGGGTGTTGGCTGCGGGCTCTGCGGGTGCAGCTCTCTGTGGTCCCGGCAGGGCCTGCTCTGCCCGGGGGGGCTGGTGGCCTTGGCAGAACGGGGGAGAAGGGGAGCCCCAGGCCCTGTGGGGCCCCAGCGAGAGGCACTCTGCCCCCCCGGCCCCTGCCTGGCCCAGCTGGGCCACTCCCGGGGCCGTTTGCACCCCGGTCCCAGCGTCTGCCCTTGGAGACGCCAGCGCGTCTGGTGAGGTCACCTTCAGCGGGTGGCTCCCTGCCCGGCCCCTGCGCCCGCCCTTCCCCGCCCCCCGGAGCCAGCCTGGCCCCTGCGCCCGCCCCCCCGGAGCCAGCCTGGCCCCCTTCCCCGCCCCCCGGAGCCAGCCCGGCCCCTGCGCCGCCCCCCCTGGAGCCAGCCTGGCCCCCTTCCCCGCCCCCCCAGAGCCAGCCCGGCCCCTGCGCCCCCCCCCCAGAGCCAGCCCGGCCCCTGCGACCGCCCCCCCGGAGCCAGCCCGGCCCCTGCGCCCGCCCCCCCGGAACCAGCCTAGCCCCTGCGCCTGCCCCCCAGAGCCAGCCCAGCCCCTGCGTCCGCCCCCCCGGAGCCAGCCTGGCCCCCTTCCCCGCCCCCCCGGAGCCAGCCTGGCCCCCGCGCCCGCCCCCCCGTCCCCAGCCGGGCCCCTGCGACCGCCCCCCGGAGCCAGCCTGGCCCCCTTCCCCGCCCCCCCGGAGCCAGCCTGGCCCCCTGCGCCCCCCCCCCGGAGCCAGCCCGGCCCCTGCGCCCGCCCCCCCAGGAGCCAGCCTGGCCCCTGCGCCCGCCCCCCCGGAGCCAGCTTGGCTCCTGTCTCCCCGGGGTGGGGAGACCATATTCCCAAAGGGAAAACGGGACAGCTTGTGGGGCTAGTCCGACCCCCCCACACACAGGTGGGGCTGGCTGTAGCCCCCAGGCCAGGCTGGAACGGGCTGTGCTGCCTGCCCCCTGCCCGAGCTCTGACTGCCCCTGAACCCCCTGCCCCACACCCCCCATATCCCCCAGTGCCCCCCCGCCCACAGCTCCCACCGCACCCACTTTTCTGATGAAAGGGCGTTTGTCCCGTTCACTCTTGGTCGGCAGCAGGCGGGACAAATACCCACCTCTGCCAAACGTGGGGCCGGCCGGGCCGGGCCGGAGCTGGCCGAGAGCGAGGCTCGGAGTCCTGGCTCGCTGGGGGGGCAGGCGCCCTATAGCACCGGGGCCAGGTGAGATGGGGGCCCAGGCACTGCGCAGACCTGAGTGAGACCCCCCACACCCAGCCCCCCTGTGCACCCAGCCTCCACCGTGCACAGAACAGCCCCCCCACATGCACCCAGCCCCCTGTGCACCCAGCCCCCACCGTGCACAGAACAGCCCCCCCACATGCACCCAGCCCCCACCGTGCACACAGAACAGCCCCCCCACATGGACCCAGCCCCCACCGTGCACACAGAACAGCCCCCCCACATGGACCCAGCCCCCCCACACGCACCCAGCCCCACCATGCACAGAGAACAGCCCCCCACATGCACCCAGCCCCCCCACACGCACCCAGCCTCCCCACCGTGCACACAGAACAGCCCCCCCACATGCACCCAGGCCCCCCACATGCACCCAGCCCCCACCGTGCACAGAGAACAGCCCCCCCACATGCACCCAGCCCCCACCGTGCACACAGAACAGCCCCCCCACATGCACACAGCCCCCTGTGCACCCAGCCCCCACCGTGCACACAGAACAGCCCCCCACATGCACACAGCCCCCACCGTGCACACAGAACAGCCCCCCCACATGCACACAGCCCCCCCACACGCACCCAGCCTCCACTGTGCACACAGAACAGCCCCCCCACATGCACACAGCCCCCACCGTGCACACAGAACAGCCCCCCCACATGCACTCAGCCCCCTGTGCTCCCAGCCCCCACCGTGCACACAGAACAGCCCCCCCACATGCACACAGCCCCCACCGTGCACACAGAACAGCCCCCCCACATGCACCCAGCCCCCGGTGCACCCAGCCCCCACCGTGCACACAGAACAGCCCCCCCACATGCACACAGCCCCCACCGTGCACACAGAACAGCCCCCCCACATGAACACAGCCCCCCCACCCGCACCCAGCCTCCACTGTGCACACAGAACAGCCCCCCCACATGCACACAGCCCCCACCGTGCACACAGAACAGCCCCCCCACATGCACCCAGCCCCCTGTGCACCCAGCCCCCACCGTGCACACAGAACAGCCCCCCCACATGCACACAGCCCCCACCGTGCACACAGAACAGCCCCCCCACATGCACACAGCCCCCCCACACGCACCCAGCCTCCACTGTGCACACAGAACAGCCCCCCCACATGGACCCAGCCCCCCTGTGCACCCAGCCCCCACCGTGCACAGAGAACAGCCCCCCCTGCGTACACGCAGCCCCCACCGTGCACAGAGAACAGCCCCCCCCACATAGACCCATCCTTCCCATGTGCACCCAGCCGCCTCGCACATGCACACAGCCCCCCCGACACACCCAGCCACCCCACACGCACACATGGACCCAGCCCCCCGCCCCTCCGCACACCCAGCCCCGCAGCCGTCAGAGGGACACGCTGTCCCTGGTGGACATGTACACGGGGTTCGTGGGAGGTTGCGGTGATGACATGGGGGCAGGCTGGGCCCCACCCCGAGTTGCTCACACCCAGTGAATCACAGAATCTCAGGGGTGGAAGGGACCTCAGGAGGTTCTAGTCCAACCCCCTGCTCAAAGCAGGACCAACCCCAACTAAATCATCCCAGCCAGGGCTTTGTCAAGCCTGACCTTAAAAACCTCGAAGGAAGGACAAAAACCTCTAAGCAGCTCCCCTCTCCTCACACCCCCAGGGGCCCTGCTGCAACCTGCCTCCTCCCCCCATGCTCCCTGGGCACCCCCAGGATTCCCCATTGCTCCCCTCCCCCACTCCACCTACCTCCTCCCCTCAGCACCCCCGTGTGTCTGCAACCGCGAGGACTCTGCTGCACTCCACTGCCGCACCCCCGGACCCCTGCCATGTGTCCCCCAACCCTGGGGCCCCTGCTCCCACTGCTGCACCCCCGGGCCCCTGCCATGTGTCCCCCAACCCTGGGGCCCCTGCTCCCACTGCCGCACCCCCGGGCCCCTGCCATGTGTCCCCCAACCCTGGGGCCCCTGCTCCCACTGCCGCACCCCCGGGCCCCTGCCATGTGTCCCCCAACCCTGGGGCCCCTGCTCCCACTGCCGCACCCCCGGGCCCCTGCCATGTGTCCCCCAACCCTGGGGCCCCTGCTCCCACTGCCGCACCCCCGGGCCCCTGCCATGTGTCCCCCAACCCTGGGCCCCTGCTCCCACTGCCGCACCCCCGGGCCCCTGCCATGTGTCCCCCAACTCTGGGGCCTCTGCTCCCACTGCCGCACCCCCGGACCCCTGCCATGTGTCCCCCAACCCTGGGGCCTCTGCTCCCACTGCCGCACCCCCGGGCCCCTGCCATGTGTCCCCCAACCCTGGGCCCCTGCTCCCACTGCCGCACTCCCGGGCCCCTGCCATGTGTCCCCCAACCCTGGGCCCCTGCTCCCACTGCCGCACCCCCGGGCCCCTGCCATGTGTCCCCCAACCCTGGGCCCCTGCTCCCACTGCCGCACCCCCGGGCCCCTGCCATGTGTCCCCCAACCCTGGGGCCTCTGCTCCCACTGCCGCACCCCCGGGCCCCTGCCATGTGTCCCCCAACCCTGGGGCCTCTGCTCCCACTGCCGCACCCCCGGGCCCCTGCCATGTGTCCCCCAACCCTGGGGCCTCTGCTCCCACTGCCGCACCCCCGGGCCCCTGCCATGTGTCCCTCAACCCCGGTGCCCCTGCTGCACCCCTGGGGCCCCTGCTGTGTCCTCCTGAACCCTGGGGACTCTGCGGGGCTCCCAGGGCTGAGTGTGACCCCTCTCCCACAGGCCCCGGCATGGCGCTCTTCGGGCAGCTCCTGGAGCCCCACGGCTACCTGCAGTCTCTGCGGTCGCTGGTGCTGGGCGTGGTGGCGCAGCTGCAGGGCACGGCCACGCCCGAGGAGCTGGCGTTCGTGCAGCGGGAGCTGGAGCTGCTGGACCGGGCGCTGGCGGGGGGCCCGGGGCTGCTGGACGACGCGGAGGTGGGGCGCTACGAGGACTGCGTGGCTGCCGTGTACGGGCAGCTGGGGGTGGCCGTGCGGGCGGGCGCGGCCCACGCCCCGCGCGAGCAGGAGCTGTTCCTGCAGAGCTGCGCCCAGTACGAGCTGGAGCGGCAGCTGCTGGGGCTGTGCCGGCGGGTGCAGGGCGTCTCCGTGCTGAGCGGGCGCCCGGCGCTGCTGGAGCAGGCGGTCCAGGCCCACCAGCCCCGCCGCTGGCAGATGGCTCAGTTCTGCCAGCAGCTCAACCTGGTGGTGGGCGCGGGGCTGCTGTGCCTGCTGTGCCAGGCCGGGCTGACGGGGCGGGACGGGGCCCTGCTGCTGGGCCGCTGGGCCGGCCGCATGGGGGCGCTGCACCAGCGCATGAAGGAGGCCGTGGGCCAGTGCGCCGCCTACTTCCAGGGGCAGGCCCAGGAGGACCTGGCCAGCGTCCTGGCCCAGGCCCCGCTGCCCGGCCCCGCCGAGGTGGCCGCCAGGGTCCTCAAGAAGCTGGAGACGAACTACGACTGGCTGCGCTGGGCGGTGATGGCGTGGGGCGGGGAGCCGCAGCCCGGCCCGGACGGGGAGCCGCAGCCCGGCCCGGACGGGGAGCAGGTGCTAGCCCAGGGCAGCTACATCACGGGCCAGGCGGCCTGCGGGCTCAGGGTGGTGGCCTGCTACAGTGAGAGCCCCTCCTCGCTGGACAAGGGCCGCACCCACCAGCTGATCGGGGAGCTGGAGTGGAAGCTGCCCAACCCGCCGCCCGAGGTCTATGCCAGCCTGGAGGCCGAGCCAGCCCGGGCCCGTGGCTACCTAGCCCAGCGCATGCTGCAGAAGCTGGGTGAGGGGCTGGGGCCCAGCGTCACCGTCCACGTGGTGCCTGGCAAGCTGGAGATGAGGAGCAACTTCCCGCCGGCCGCCTGCCTGCTGCACGAATACCGGCACCGCCTGGCCTCCGGCACCGTCTGCATCTTCGGCTGAGCCGGCGCGGCCAGCAGGGCCGGGGCTGTTCTGGGGGCCCCTCCCGCCCAGCTGGCCTGAGCCAATAAAGCTTCATTCCAGTAAACGCTGCCTGGGTCCGTCGCGCATCATCCACCCACGTCCCCCTCAGGCACGGCCCCACGTGGGCACCTCTCCGAGCCGCCCCCTCTCCCCTCCCAGGCGGCCAGTGCTGCCCCACCCCTCAAACAGGCCCGGGGGGCCCCCAGAGCTGGGCCAGAGCCCCAAGGGGTCCCACTCGCCCTTCGGGATAAACATACATGAGGAAGGACTTCACCTGCCACACCGCCAGCCTGGGCAACCCGCTGCCAGGGGCTGCTGGGAAGGGCAAACGTGAACAGGGTCAAACAAGAACCGAGAAGTGCCCGGAGGACGGGTCCATCGATGGCTCTTAGCCAGGCTGGGCCGGGGTGGGTCCCTGGCCTCTGTCTGCCAGACGCTGGGAAGGGGCGCAGGGGATGGGTCACTTGGTGACTCCCTGGTCTGTTCATTCCCTCGGGGGCACCTGGCGCTGGCCACGGTCGGCCGACAGGACACTGGGCTGGATGGATGTTTGGTCTGACCCAGTCTGGCCCTTTGCATGTTCAGGGCCGGCCATGGGAGCTCAGAGACAGATGGAAACAGGGGAATGGTCCTGCTATTGTGGGCAGCTCTCCTGGCTGATACACCCCCCCGGTGCAATGGGCTAGCGAAAGGATCTGAGCCCCCGCTCCCTTACCCAGCGGCCCGCCTGACTCGAGGGCTCCCCTCCCACTTCCCTGGGTGGCAGAGTCCTCGGACCCCCGACCAGGCTGGGCCCAGGATTCCTTGGGCTCGACCCCCAATCTGGCTGTCGTGCTTAGGACAGGGCTTGGGTGTCCCCACTCTGGGGGGCTCTGTCCACTCCAGGCGCTCCCTGTCCCACTGATCATTGCACAGAGTTCAAAGCAAACACGATTTATTACACAGCAAGTCCTTCAAAATAAGTAAAAGGTGGAGGGAAAAGCCGGCACCCCGCTCGGTGGCAGGGAATGTCAGGGCCTGCTCAGTCCCTGGCTGTGCCGCAGGTCAGACACTCGCTCTGGCGGTGGCCACACGCCCTCAGGATCTCGGTGGCAGCCCCCTCCCCGCCCCACGGGGGTTACGAGCCCCCTCCCAGTCTGGGTTGCAAGGCCTCGTGGCCTGGGGGCATCTCCCTGCGCTGGGCCCTGTGCCCAGGGTCTCCCTCACTCTGCCAGCCGGCGGCTCCGGCACTCGGCTCCGATCTGCTCCAGCCGTCACGGAGTGTGGGGGAGTCCGGCTCTGCACCCCTCTTCCTGGGACTCCCAGTGACTCTCAGCCAGCCAGTAAAACGGAAGGTTTATTGGACAACAGGAACACAGGCTACAGCAGAGCTTGTGGGCAGAGCCAGGACCCCTCACTCTGGCCTTTCTGGGGGTGCAGGGAGCTTAGTTCCCAGCTTGGGATTCCCTGCACTGCACCCCCCAGCCCCAAACCGAAACTGACCCCCCCTCTCCAGCCGGCTCCCTGCCTTTGTCTAGCTCCCCCCACCCCCCTGCCTGGCTCAGGTTACAGGCTCAGGTATTGTCCATCACCCAGAGTCCTCCCCGGCTCTCCCATCCCCCACACAGACAGCCCCTGCTCCATCACACAGCCCCAGTCCCCCGCTCCCAGCTCCTGCCTCCCAGCCCCCAGCTCCAGCCCCCACCTCCAGCTCCAGCCCCCACCCCCACCTCCCAGCCCCCAGCTCCAGCCCCCAGCTCCAGCCCCACCTCCCAGCCCCCAGCTCCAGCCCTCACCTCCAGCTCCAGCCCCCAGCTCCAGCCCCCAGCTCCAGCTCCAGCCCCCACCCCCACCTCCCAGGCCCCAGCTCCAGCCTCTGCTCCCAGCCCCCACCCCCAGCTTCCACCCTCTGTCCCACCCACCCAGCCCCTGCACCCCCCCACCACGCCCAGCCCCCTGTGTCCCCCCCATACCCAGCTGCTCGTGCCCCCCCACAAGCTCTGCCAAGCACGTCCACAGAAGCCACAGGGCCCCCCCCCCCATGCCCAGTCAGGAGCCGCAGCCCCCCCCCCCCGCACTGTGCTGTAACTCCCATATTCCTCATTTCCATATAATCCTGATCTCACATATAAAGCATGCCTGGTGTCACGCAGTGTCGGGGAGTCGGGGCCCTGTACCCCCACGTCCTGCGATTCACCGGGACTCTCAGCCAGCCAGGAACACAGAAGGTTTATTAGCCGACAGGAACAGTCCCAAGCAGGGCTTGTAGGTACAACCAGGACCCCTCAGCCAGGTCCATCTTGGGGACAGGGAGGCCAGAGCCCCATCTGGCCCCCCTCCATTTCCCAGCCATCTCCAAACTGAAACTCTCCAGCCCCACCTCTGGCCTTTGTCTCTTTCCCAGGCCAGGAGGTCACCTGATCCCTTTGTTCTCCCGCACATTCAGCTGGCACCTTGGAGGGGAGGGGCCCAGGCCATCAGTTGCCAGCAGACAGGGTGTCGTCCATTCTCTGTGCAGACACCATCACACTGGTCCCCTAGGGCTCTGCAGCGATCACACCCCCTTAGCCCACCACCTAGATACCTCAGAACTGCATAGGGGAAACTGAGGCACCCACACGCTATTCAGAGAAAACATTAAGAACAGTCCCACTTCGTCACACCCCTGGGGGATCTCTTCCCTGAGGTGGGAGCCAATCTCCCCATCAGGTGTTCCCCGTTCAGAGTCACTGGGGAAGCAGCCCAGACCCTGGAGAGAGGTCAAGGACCTGCTGGCTTTAGATGGGATCCAGCCGTTCAACAGCCCATGGGCCTCACCCGCGGGGCTGGTCCCAAGGGAGACGGGATGATCTGGTTCTGTGGGGACTATCGGAAGCTTAAAGCCATCACGGTGCCCGATGCCGACCCCATGCCTAGGCCTGGGGGGAGTCTAGACAAGCTGGGGGTGGGGTGCTCATTACCTCTGTGCTACGGACCTCACCAAGGGCGACTGGCAGGTGCCTGTGGGCCCAGATGCCAGGTTGAAATCTGCCTTCACCACCCCTGTGGGGCTCGTTGAGTTCCTGGTCCTGCCCTCCCACCTCAAGGGGGCGTCGGCCACCTCCCAGCGCCGGGTGGGTCGGTCACTGATGGGGACGGAGAACGTGGCCCTGGTGTACGTTGATGACGTGTGTTGCCGGCACAGAGGCCCGAGGCAGCAACAGGGGTTCGTTGCCCGGTGTGCTTCATGCCAATGAACACACCAAGGTGGAGAAGCAGACGAAGTTTATTTGAGATCTCACAGCGGGATGCTCGGAGACAGACGCATCTCAAATCACGCACCCAGCTACAAGCAGCTTTCTCTCTTTTTATACATAACTTTAACTAAGTCTCTTCTATCCCCCCCCACTCCCCCTCTCTCCCCACCTTTCATTCCCATGTAGCAGATACACTTTGCAATAGCAATTACATTAAGCAGTTAAGTCATACTTGGCATCTAACAATTTAGCTCATTAGTAACTCTTCTGTGAACCGTTATCTTGTCTTACTTTCTTTGATCTGTTATTTTGCCCCTTAGCCAGGAGCAAGCAGGCCTCATTATTACCTTCTGGTACAGGTGTTGCAACTGATAACCATTCTCTGTTGCTGGCCTGTTAGGTCGATTACAGTTCAAACATGGACGGGCTTTGATTAGACATGGAATAACTTTGGTTCATTCAGGCCTAGTGCAGAAAGGCTTCATTGACACTTGTGGCCTTCCACCCTCCCGAGTTACCTAGTTACCTAGATTAATGCCTAGTGACACCAACACGTGTGTCTTTAGCCAGACCTGGGAGGAAAAGGTCTGTGACGATGCAGTTCTGGCGGGACCCAACTGAGAGTGCCAATTCAGGACAAATCGCTCTAACAGGGCAGTCACAGCCCTAGGCTGGGGTTTTTCCACCTCTAAGGCAAACCAAACCAGCCAGACAAAGAGGACTTTGGTTTCATCCCACTGGCTAACCACAAGTCACACAAGCAATTTCCTTAGGCACTCCATTCTCCCAGTATCACCACCAGTGCACTCGTCCTGGGGATGAATGGTTATGAAAACCAACACCCCAATAAAAGAAAAAGGTTCTCTCGATCCCAAAGGACCAAGCCCCAGACCCAGGTCAATATACACATCAGATCTTACCCACAAATCACGCTGTTGCCAATCCTTTAGAATCTAAAATCTAAAGGTTTAATCATAAAGGGAAAAAGGTAGAGATGAGAGGTAGAATTGGTTAAATTGAATCAATTACATACAGTGATGGCAAAGTTCTTAGTTCAGGCTTGTAGCAGTGATGGAATAAACTGCAGGTTCTAATCAAGTCTCTGGAGCATCCCCCGCTGGGATGGGTCATTCAGTCCTTTGTGCAGAGCTTCAGGTTGTAGCAAAGTCCCTCCAGAGGTAAGAAGCAGGATTGAAGACAAGATGGAGATGGGGCATCAGCCTTATATAGGCTTTTCCAGGTGCAAGAACCTCTTTGTCCTTACTGTGGAAAATTACAGCAAAATGGAGTCTGGAGTCACATGGGCCAGTCCCTGCATACTTTACTGAGTCACAAGGCGTGTCTGCCTTCTCTCCATGGGTCAATTGTGTAGCTGATGGTCCTTAATGGGCCATCAAGCAGGCTAGGCAGGGCTAACACCAGCTTGTCTGTGGTGTCACCCAGAAGCAGAGCACAATACAAAATACAGACAGTACAGAGCCAATACTTATAACTTCAACTACAAAATGATACACAGACATACAGACAGCATAATCATAACCAGCAACCCAGAACCTGGTCTTAGACACCTTATATGACCCCCTTTACCCAAGATTTGGTGCCACTACAGGACCTTGGTTGCAACCCATGTTCTATATGGTCCCAATTTATATCAATAACGTCACACAGGTGTCCCAGGTGAAGAGGGGGCTGGGCTGCCTCAAGGTGGCAGGACTGACGGCAAAAGCTGGAAAGTGCCAGGTGGGGATGGCAGAGGTGTCATATCTGGGCCACAAGGTGGGGAGCGGCTGCCTGAGCCCAGAGCCGACCAAGGTGGAGACGATCAGAGCTTGGCCCGTTCCCCAGACCAAGAAGCAGGTCCAGGCCTTTATCGGGATGGTGGGTGCCACCGGAGGTTGGTACCCCACCTTAGCCCCCTAGCTGCCCCATCCCTGAGCTATGTGAGAGTGGGAAGCCAGACGAGGTGGTCTGGACCAAGCAGGGCTCTCTGTATACTGAAGGAGGCTCTAATCCAGGGCCCGGTAAATCTGGCAAACCCAGACCTTTGCAATGTTCACCGACACCTCAGACGCAGGGCTGATGCTGCCGGTGCTGAGGGGGGGAGACACCCCATCGGGTACCTGAGCAAGGAACTGCTGCCCCGGGTGCAGAACTATGGGAATGTTCTTAATGATGTTTGCTCTGAATACTGTGTGGGTGCCTCAGTTTCCCCAATGCATTTCTTAAGTATCTAGGTGGTGGGCTAAGGGGGTGTGATCGTTGCAGAGCCCTAGGGGACCAGTGTGATGGTGTCTGCACAGAGAATGGACGACACCCTGTCTGCTGGCAACTGATGGCCTGGGCCCCTCCCCTCCAAGGTGCCAGCTGAATGTGGGGGAGAACAAAGGGATCAGGTGACCTCCTGGCCGGGGAAAGAGACAAAGGCCAGAGGTGGGGCTGGAGAGTTTCAGTTTGGAGCTGGCTGGGGAAAGAGAGGGAGGCCCAGACCCAGGGTCTGCCCTCCCTGCTCCCAAGATGGACCTGACTTAGGAGTCCGGTTTCTGTACCTACAAGCTCTGTTTTGGACTGTGTTCATGTCATCTAATAAACCTTCAGTTTTCCCGGCTGGCTGAGAGTCACGTCTGACTGCAGAGTTGGGGTGCAGGACCCTGTGGCTTCCCCAGGACCCCGCCTGGGCGGACTCGGTGGGGGAAGCGCCCGGAGGGGCAGAGGATGCTGAATGCTCCAAGGAGAGACCCAGGAGGTGAAGCCGTGGGAGCTTCTTGCCCTGCAGACAGGCTGCTCCGAGGGAGAGGAGGCTCCCAGAGTCCTGCCTGGCTTGTGGGGAGCAGGTCCAGAGCAGCGCCCGGGGACTCCGTGACACCCCCCATCAAGCCCCCTCCTCATGCCCACCGGGAGCTGCAGGGCTCCACCCCTCACCCAGCGGGAGCCGCAGTCCCACCCAGGCAGTGTTTTCAAACAGAGTCGGGTTTATTGGGTGCAGGGCTGCAGCGGGGGGTCCTTAGCACAGCCCACAGAAATGCTGGGGAGGCATCGTCCAGCCGGCTCCCCCGGGTGCCCCAGCCATGCGGCTGCAGGCTCCGTTTGGCTCTCCAGCCGGCTCCCCCGGCTGCCCCAGCCATGCGGCTGCAGGCTCCGTTTGGCTCTCCAGCCGGCTCCCCCGGCTGCCCCAGCCATGCGGCTGCAGGCTCCGTTTGGCTCTCCAGCCGGCTCCCCCGGCTGCCCCAGCCATGCGGCTGCAGGCTCCGTTTGGCTCTCCAGCCGGCTCCCCCGGGTGCCCCAGCCATGCGGCTGCAGGCTCCGTTTGGCTCTCCAGCCGGCTCCCCCGGGTGCCCCAGCCATGCGGCTGCAGGCTCCGTTTGGCTCTCCAGCCGGCTCCCCCGGGTGCCCCAGCCATGCGGCTGCAGGCTCCGTTTGGCTCTCCAGCCGGCTCCCCCGGGTGCCCCAGCCATGCGGCTGCAGGCTCCGTTTGGCTCTCCAGCCGGCTCCCCCGGCTGCCCCAGCCATGCGGCTGCAGGCTCCGTTTGGCTCTCCAGCCGGCTCCCCCGGGTGCCCCAGCCATGCGGCTGCAGGCTCCGTTTGGCTCTCCAGCCGGCTCCCCCGGCTGCCCCAGCCATGCGGCTGCAGGCTCCGTTTGGCTCTCCAGCCGGCTCCCCCGGGTGCCCCAGCCATGCGGCTGCAGGCTCCGTTTGGCTCTCCAGCCGGCTCCCCCGGGTGCCCCAGCCATGCGGCTGCAGGCTCCGTTTGGCTCTCCAGCCGGCTCCCCCGGGTGCCCCAGCCATGCGGCTGCAGGCTCCGTTTGGCTCTCCAGCCGGCTCCCCCGGCTGCCCCAGCCATGCGGCTGCAGGCTCCGTTTGGCTCTCCAGCCGGCTCCCCCGGCTGCCCCAGCCATGCGGCTGCAGGCTCCGTTTGGCTCTCCAGCCGGCTCCCCCGGCTGCCCCAGCCATGCGGCTGCAGGCTCCGTTTGGCTCTCCAGCCGCCTCCCCCGGGTGCCCCAGCCATGCGGCTGCAGGCTCCGTTTGGCTCTCCAGCCGGCTCCCCCGGGTACCCCAGCCATGCGGCTGCAGGCTCCGTTTGGCTCTCCAGCCGGCTCCCCCGGGTGCCCCAGCCATGCGGCAGCAGGCTCCGTTTGGCTCTCCAGCCGGCTCCCCCGGGTGCCCCAGCCATGCTGCTGCAGGCTCCGTTTGGCTCTCCAGCCGGCTTCCCCGGCTGCCCCAGCCATGCGGCTGCAGGCTCCGTTTGGCTCTCCAGCCGGCTCCCCCGGGTGCCCCAGCCATGCGGCTGCAGGCTCCGTTTGGCTCTCCAGCCGGCTCCCCCGGGTGCCCCAGCCATGCGGCTGCAGGCTCCGTTTGGCTCTCCAGTGCGCTGTGCTGCGGCTCTCCCCAGGCCAGCCCTTGTTCTGAGCTCGGCGTCTGGGCCCCTCGGGTGCTGAGTGCCGTGTTCCAGCTGCTGGCTCCCTCGTGCAGCCTGGGACACCCTCTGTCTGGCTGGACCCACCACAGAGCGGGGGCCCTATCGCCCCCCGACCCGGCCAGGACAGACCACTGGAGCTGGCCTGAGTCCGGCACGGCACAGACCAGCAAGCCCCCCCCACCCCTGGCGCTCCCGCGAGTCCCCCCGGCACCTCCCCCAGCGGGCGCCCTCTGGGGCCTTGTGGCCGGTGGGGACCCATCTGGTCTCAGCTCCCAGCCCTCGGCTCATGTTCTGGGGCCCTCCTGCCCGGGGGTGCGATCAAGGCGCCTGGGAGCTGGGCTGGGGGGCGGGGGGGCCTACCTGGAGGGTGCTGGGCAGCTTCTTCATGCCAGGCCCATGGCCAGCGTCGCGCTCCCGCAGCTACGGAGGGCAAAGGCCCTGCTCCGTCTTGCTGCCCCCTGGGCCCGCGGCTGCCATGCCCTAGCGCCGGGGAGAGCTGCTGAGCCCCTCCTGCAGGCAGCCCCCGGGAGCCGCCTGCCCCCCTCCCCTCGCGCCCCAGCCCGTGTCCCGCCCTGACAGGGCTCCCTGGCTGGGGGGGCTCGTTGGCTCGCCAGAGTCTCTGTGGCTTTGGGTGGGTTCCAACCATTCCTGTGACATCCCCGTCAGTACACACGCCAAACCAGGGCCGCCCGGGGCGGGCAAGTGGGGCAATTTGCCCCGGGCCCCCACAGGGGCCCCGCGAGCCCTGGCCGAGAATCCCTTCCCTGGCTAGAGACGCCTTTTAAATAGTTACGCACCCGGCGGCGGTCTGAGTCTTCGGCGGCACTTCGGCGGTGGGTCCTTCACTTGCTCTGGGTCTTCGGCGGCACTTCGGCGGTGGGTCCTTCAGTGCTGCCGAAGACGCGGAGCGAGTGAAGGACCCGCCGCCGCCGCAGACTCGGAGCGAGTGAAGGACCCGCCGCAGACTCGGAGCGAGCGAGGGACCCGCCGCAGACGTGGAGCGAGCGAGGGACCCGCCGCAGACGTGGAGCGAGCGAGAGACCCGCCGCAGACTCGGAGCGAGCGAGGGACCCGCCGCAGACGCGGAGCGAGCCAGGGACCCGCCGCAGACGTGGAGCGAGCGAGGGACCCGCCGCAGACTCGGAGCGAGCGAGGGACCCGCCGCAGACTCGGAGCGAGCGAGGGACCCGCCGCAGACTCGGAGCGAGCGAGGGAAGGACCCGCCGCAGACTCGGAGCGAGCGAGGGACCCGCCGCAGACTCGGAGCGAGCGAGGGACCCGCCGCAGACTCGGAGCGAGCGAGGGACCCGCCGCAGACTCGGAGCGAGCGTGGGACCCGCCGCAGACGCGGAGCGAGCGAGGGACCCGCCGCAGACTCGGAGCGAGCGAGGGACCCGCCGCAGACTCGGAGCGAGCGTGGGACCCGCCGCAGACGCGGAGCGAGCGAGGGACCCGCCGCAGACTCGGAGCGAGCGAGGGACCCGCCGCAGACTCGGAGCGAGCGAGGGACCCGCCGCAGACGCGGAGCGAGCGAGGGACCCGCCGCAGACTCGGAGCGAGCGAGGGACCCGCCGCAGACTCGGAGCGAGCGTGGGACCCGCCGCAGACTCGGAGCGAGCGTGGGACCCGCCACAGACGCGGAGCGAGCGAGGGACCCGCCGCAGACTCGGAGCGAGCGAGGGACCCGCCGCAGACGCGGAGCGAGCGAGGGACCCGCCGCAGACTCGGAGCGAGCGAGGGACCCGCCGCAGACGCGGAGCGAGCGAGGGACCCGCCGCAGACGCGGAGCGAGCGAGGGACCCGCCGCAGACTCGGAGCGAGCGAGGGACCCGCCGCAGACGCGGAGCGAGCGAGGGACCCGCCGCAGACTCGGAGCGAGCGAGGGACCCGCCGCAGACGCAGACTCGGAGCGAGCGAGGGACCCGCCGCAGACTCGGAGCGAGCGAGGGACCCGCCGCAGACTCGGAGCGAGCGAGGGACCCGCCGCAGACGCAGACTCGGAGCGAGCGAGGGACCCGCCGCAGACGCGGAGCGAGCGAGGGACCCGCCGCAGACTCGGAGCGAGCGAGGGACCCGCCGCAGACGCAGACTCGGAGCGAGCGAGGGACCCGCCGCAGACGCGGAGCGAGCGAGGGACCCGCCGCAGACTCGGAGCGAGCGAGGGACCCGCCGCAGACTCGGAGCGAGCGAGGGACCCGCCGCAGACTCGGAGCGCCGCCCGGTGAGTACAAGCGCCGCAGCGGGTGGCGCCTTTTTTCTGTCCGCTCCCCCGCTTTGCCCCAGGCCCGCTGAATCCTCTGGGCGGCCCTGCACCAAACACACACACAAACATGCAAACTCACACAGACACAAACACGCACACACACACATTCAAACACGCACACACAGAAACGCAAACACCAAACACACACAGACACAAACACATGCACACACATGCAAACACGCACACACCAAACACACACACAAACACGCAAACTCACACAGATGCAAACACGCACACACCAAACACGCACACACACACACACACAGATTCAAACACACACACACACCAAACACACACACACATGCAAATGCACACATATGCAAATGCACACACACGCACACATGCAAATACACACACACAAACATGCATGCACATGCAACCGCACAGACACACACAAAGACGCACACGCACAAACATGCATGCACACACACCTGTAAGCAGGGCCTGAATGAACTCTCCCCTGGCAGCGAGCTGGGAGGCGGAGAAACTTCAGGAGCAAGCTGTATTTCCGTGAACACACCTACTCTGCGTAGGGCTCCAGCAGCTAGAGCTGCGTTGCTCTAACTCACCCAGCCAGGGCTCTGTCAAGCGGGGCCTTAAAACCCTCTAAGGAAGGCGATTCCACCCCTCCCTAGGGAACCCAGTCCAGGGCTTTGGCTGGTGTTGGGTTACAAATCACTGCAGTGCTGAATGCAGGAGTGCGAAGTGCTGTTCTCAAGATTGTGGTCTTTGTTGTATGAGCAGAACTGTGCTTAGCCTGTCCCAAACGAGGGCTCACCCTCTGCTGAAAGGCCCTCGTTAAGCCAGGGACTCGAATGCCAGAGCCCTGTGGCAGTCAGGGGGTAGGGACAGAGGTTCTAGGTCCCTGGGCTGCTTTAATCTGTTCCTCCCGCTGTTCCGAGAGAGAGAAAGCTGCTTTATTAGGAGCCACGTTGTTATTTCAAATGCTCAATGAGAGCTGAAGCCAGTGGTGGTGGGAGAGTGTTTGTGCCCGGCCTCCTGAGAGCCGACAATCATGGGGAGACTGACCGGCAGTGGTCACGGCAGAGGCAGGTGGCAGCAGAAAGTGACTCATGGGTGGCTGATGAAAGTGCCAAGCTGGTGGGGGGTGGGGGGTGGCCAGGTGGCAAGGAACCGTGCCTGGCATAGTGGCCAGCCAGAGCAAGAGCTCAGATGGCAGAACAAGCCAGGTGCCTTCTTCCCTGGGTGGGAGGGGAGCTCTGAACCCCAGGTCTTTACTGACCAAGGACACCCCTGGGAGTGGGGTGCAGTGGACGGGGAAGGGAGGGGCACGGTAAAGGGTGCCATGGGGGGGTTCAGGGAGCATGGTGGCTGGGGGTCAGGCAGGGTTGTCCTGTCAGTGGGGGCACCCGAAGAGGACGGCAGTCACGTTCTGCGGGGGGGAGGGCTTGGGGCTCATTGTGAGCTCGGCCACGCTGGCGTAGTGGTGCACGGTGTTTCCGTGGAAGAGGTGCACCCCGTCCGCGTTGCACATGGCACTGTCCACGTGCTCATGGCGGATGGACCCCTCCAGCCTCGGGCTCCGCGGGCTCTGGTTCAGATCCACCCGCTCCAGGGAGTTTCCTGCAGGGCAGACAGGAGCTGTCAGAGCCCCCGGCCCGGACCCACGTGCCCCTTCCCTGGCCTGGCCCCACACGCCCATTCCCCGGCGATGTGAACAGAGCCCCCCGGCCCAGCCCCACACGCCCCTCCCTCCCTGACATGAACAGAGCCCCCCAGCCCGGCCCCTCGCACCCTTCTCCTGGCCCAGCCCCGTGCACCCCTCTGTGACATTCCGATAGAACATCTCATTGGAAGGTGACAGGGCCAGAAAGGGTTAATTACCTCCCAGACTGACCTGACGCAGGGCCAAACTTTAGAGACAGGTTAGGAAGATACAAAATGAACAGAGCTGGGAAATGCAGCCGCATTGGTAGAGGTAGAAGGGGAGATGTTTGCTCAGGGCTTGGGATGTCAGCAAACAAGTCTTGTCTATTGCTCAAAAGAGGAATATTAACATTTAGAAAGACACTTGCGTGAAATCGTATCATTGTCTCCGTGTCTCTTTGAAGGTTGTGGTCACCTGTATCTGAACTGTTTAATGGAGGGTGTGACGAAGTGGGACTGTTCCTGATGTGCTATGGGATTGCTGAGTGGGGGGTGTTGGCCTGGGAAGGTTGCAGGGGAGTTTTGCTGGGACTGGCTGCCTGGGGGAAGGGAGGATCCCTGAGCAGGTGTGATGGAGCAGGGACTGTCTGTGTGCTTGGTAGGTGAGAACCAGGTCTGCAGCTGTAACATGAGCCTGGCCTGGGGGAGGGGAGGTCTCACCTCTGGCTGTGGCTAGACAAAGGGAAGTGGGGAGTGGAGTCATTCTTCGGTTTTGGGAGCTGGGAGGTGGGGTTTCAGGGGATCCTAGGCTGGGATCCAAGCACCCTGAACCCCCAGAAAGGCCAGATTGAGGGGTCCTGGCTCTGCACACAAGCTGGGCTGTATCC
Source organism: Mauremys mutica (assembly GCF_020497125.1). Lineage (NCBI taxonomy): Eukaryota > Metazoa > Chordata > Testudines > Geoemydidae > Mauremys > Mauremys mutica. The sequence continues at coordinate 371,803,730 of NC_059072.1, read as the reverse complement.
TGTGTTCCTGTTGTTCAATAAACCTTCTGTTTTACTGGCTGGCGGAGAGTCACTGTGAGTTCGGGAAGAGGGGTGCAGGGCCGGACTCCCCCACGCTCCGTGACAGCAGGTAACCTGAGAACCCAGGAGGGGGGTTGGAGGCCAGGTGACACCTCTGCCCGGGAACCTGGACAAAGGACACGACGGCTGGGGGAGGAGCCGGGGGGGCTGAGTGAGAGGCTGGGGGAGTTTCAGTTTGGAGCTGGCTGGGAAATGGAGAGGGGCGCCCCGACCAACAGGGCTCTGGCCTCCCTGGTGCCCCCAGATGGACCTGACTGAGGGAGTCCTGTTGTCTGTGCCTGCAAGACCTGTCTTGGACTGTGTTCCTGTCAGCTAATAAACCTGCTGCTTTACTGGCTGGCTGAGAGTCCTGGTGAATCGCAGGGAGCCGGGGGTGCAGGGCCTTGTCTCCCCCCACACTCCGTGACAGAGGGCAACAAAAATGATTTGGGGGCTGGAACACATGACCTACGAGGAGAGGCTGAGGGAATTGGGATTGTTTAGTCTGCAGAAGAGAAGAGTGAGGGAGGATTTGATAGCTGCTTTCAACTACCTGAAGGGGGGATCCAGAGAGGATGGAGCTCGGCTGGTCTCAGTGGTAGCAGATGACAGAACAAGGAGCAATGGTCTCAAGTTGCAGAGGGGGAGGTTTAGGTTGGACATTAGGAAAAACTATTTCACTAGGAGGGTGGTGAAGCACTGGAATGGGTGGTGGTGGAATCTCCTTCCTTAGAGGTTTTTAAGGTCAGGCTTGACAAAGCCCTGGCTGGGATGATTTAGTTGGGTTTGGTCCTGCTTTGAGCAGGGGGTTGGACTAGATACCTCCTGAGGTCCCTTCCAACCCTGATATTCTATGATTTTATGATAAATTATCCTATAATGTTTGGGAGAAGGAGAGTTAAGCCTATTGTTTTCTCAGGCCGAAAGGCTGCTGGAAATGTATAAGAACCTGGGACACGATCCTGCTTCATCTCAGATCCGCTTTGGGTTTCAAGAGGGGGAAACCTTAAGCCCCAAGGATTGAGATCCCCAGTCACTGACTGGAGCCCCCTGAATATGGACATTGGACTGTAACCTCTGGACTATTTCTAAAAGGACTTTTGGCAACTACAAGCTCCTCTCTGCTGTGTCTGAACCTCAAGAACTGACTTCAAGTCTGTCTGAATGGGGCTGTGACTGCCCTGCTCTGAGTGATTTGATGCTCTCAGTTGGGTCCCACCAGAGGCAGCGTCGTCACAGCCCCCCCTGCGATGGGAACGGTGCCCCCGGCCCAGCTCCGTGCTCCCCTCCATCGCCATGAGAACCGGCCCGGGGGGCGGGGGGAAGCAGAGATGCCCTGGCTGGGCCCAAAACTGCTGGAGTCAGTCACTGCCCCCCCCCCACAGCCCCTCAGGGCCAGCCAGCATCACCCGCCAGACTCGCCCAAGGACCCATAGCATCAGAACCCAGGAGTCCTGGGTCCCACTCCCTGTTCTAATCCACCAGCCCCTCCCCTCCCCGAGCCAGGAGAGAACCCAGGAGTCCTGGCCCTCCCGAGCCAGGAGAGAACCCAGGAGTCCTGCTCCTCCAACCCCCTGCTCCAACACTCCAGCCCCCTCCTCCCCAAGCCAGGAGAGAACCCAGGAGTCCTGGCTCCCCCACCCCCTGCTCCAACACGCCAGCCCCCTCCTCCCCAAGCCAGAAGAGAACCCAGGAGTCCTGCTCCCCCAACCCCCTGCTCCAACCCGCCAGCCCCCTCCTCCCCGAGCCAGTAGAGAACCCAGGAGTCCTGCTCCCCCATCCCCTGCTCCAACACTCCAGCCCCCTCCTCCCCGAGCCAGGAGAGAACCCAGGAGTCCTGGCTCCCCCACCCCCTGCTCCAACACTCCAGCCCCCTCCTCCCCGAGCCAGAAGAGAACCCAGGAGTCCTGCTCCCCCACCCCCTGCTCCAACACTCCAGCCCCCTCCTCCCCGAGCCAGGAGAGAACCCAGGAGTCCTGGCCCCCCCACCCTCCCGAGCCAGGAGAGAACCCAGGAGTCCTGCTCCCCCAACCCCCTGCTCCAACACGCCAGCCCCCTCCTCCCCGAGCCAGGAGAGAACCCAGGAGTCCTGGCCCCCCCACCCTCCCGAGCCAGGAGAGAACCCAGGAGTCCTGCTCCCCCAACCCCCTGCTCCAACACGCCAGCCCCCTCCTCCCCGAGCCAGAAGAGAACCCAGGAGTCCTGCTCCCCCACCCCCTGCTCCAACACTCCAGCCCCCTCCTCCCCGAGCCAGGAGAGAACCCAGGAGTCCTGGCTCCCCCACCCCCCTGCTCTGATCACTAGACCTGGCTGCCCAGCTCGCACCGTTGATGACGAAGAGCTCAGCGGAGTGGGGGCAGGTGAAGGTGGCGTCAGCGCCCGCGATGCCCAGTTCCTCCTGCAGGCCCCGGGGGTAGCCCTGCACCAGCGTGTAGCCCGGACCCACCCGGTAGATGTAGACCTGGGAGCCCTGCAAGGCAGACGCAGGCCGGTGGGGCGGGGAAGAAGGAATGCCTGGCCATGGTATGGGCCCTGAAGAAACTGGAGCCATATCTCTTTGGGCGCCACTTCACCGTGTGCACCGACCACTCTCCCCTGACCTGCACCAGATGAAAGGAGCCAACGCCAAGCTCCTGAGGTGGAGCCTGCTCCTGCAGGACTATGACATGGACGTGGTCCACGTGAAGGGAAGCGCCAACCTGATAGTGGACGCGCTGTCCCGGAGAGGAGGCCCCGAACTTCCCCAGGTCACTGGGCAGAGTCTCGGAGGGGGGAGAGATGTGACGGAGCAGGGAGCAGGGCGGATTTGACCTGGGAATGTTGCAGGGAGGTTACACTGGGGATGAGAAGGAATCTGCCTGAGCTGTAACCTGAGCCAGAAGGGGGGTTGGGAGACTTCACACCTTCTGCCTGGGAGACTGAACAAAGGACAGGAGAGAGAGGGGAGGGGGAAGAGAGCTGCTGCAGGGATTTTTTAGTTTCAGTTTGGGGCTGGGGGGTGCAATGCAGGGAACCCCAAGCTGGGATCTGAGCTCCCTGAACCCCCAGAAAGGCCAGATTGAGGGGTCCTGGTTGTGCCCACAAGCTCTGCTGTAGCCTGTGTTCCTGTTGTCCAATAAACCTTCTGTCTTACTGGCTGGCTGAGAGTCACTGTGAATCCCCAGGACGAGGGGTGCAGGACCCTGACTCCCCCACACTCTGTGACAACTGGTGGTAGCGGTGGGATCTACTGCACCCCGTGGACGATGCTTCCTGCAGTAAGTGACTGGGGAGCAGTAAAGCAAAGGGGCATTGACGGGAACCAGGCATGCTGAAGAGTCAGAGACGGGGTCAGGGGGCAATTAACCCCTGGGAGTGTGTGTCCAGCGAGAAGGACTGTTGCAGTACCAGGGTCCCCCGGGGGATCGCAGTGAGCGGTCCCAGGGGCGGAGGAGTCTGCAGCTCGACCCTGGCAGAGAGGGGGTGACCTGAAGAAGTGCTGGTGCACGAGGGGTGGGAAGCGGAGAGCACAGGCCGCGAGGGGCCAGCAGGAAGATGTTTGCTAAGCGCCTTAAGAGTGACCTGGTGGAGCTGTGCAGGCAGAGGGGGCTGCGCATTGGGAAGTCCACCAAGGAACAGCTAATTGCCCAGCTGGAGGAGACGGATCGCTTGGGTGAACCGAGCCCTGTCCCTGAGGGAAGCCGCCCGGCGGACGCAGAGTGGACCCCAGGACCTGACATGGCTGGGAGGGGCCAGACTGCTGCCGAGGACACCCCGAGACCCTGCCCACCTATACCTAGGGGAGGGGTTGGGGGAAGCCCAGCGAAACCGAGGGCACCCTGACCCCGGCAGCCAGCAGGGGATCGTCCCGGCAGAGCTCCCCGTCCCTGGAACGGATGCGGCTGGAACATGACAGGGAGCTGAGACGGGAAGAGCTCGAGTTAAGGAGGCAAGAACTGAAGAAACGGGAGAACCAGCGTAAACACGAGGAGAACCAGCGTCAGCATGAGCTGGAACTGGCCCGGCTGAGGAGCAGCGGAGCCCCGGCTGCGGTGAGTGAGGGGGGACCCAAGCCTACAAAGAGCTTTGATAAGGGCTTCCTGGCCCGGCGTAAGGAGGGGGAGGACATAGACACCTTCCTGACGGCCTGCGAGCTGCACAGGGTTGACCCTGCAGACAGGCTCCAGTTTCTCACCCCCTTACTGGACTCCACCGCCGTGGAGGTGTACAGCCGAATGAGAGGGGCGGAGACAGGGGACTACAACCTGTTCAAATCCGCCCTGCTCCCTGCTCCGTCACATCCCCGCCCTGCCCTGGGGGGGGACAGAGACCCAGCCCCCGCCCTGCCCTGGGGGGGGACAGAGACCCAGCCCCCGCCCTGCCCTGGGGGGAGAGACACCCAGCCCCCGCCCTGCCCTGGGGGGAGAGACACCCAGCTCCTGCCCTGCCCTGGGGGGGACAGACACCCAGCTCCTGCCCTGCCCTGGGGGGGACAGACACCCAGCCCCCGCCCTGCCCTGGGGCGGACAGACACCCAGCCCCCGCCCTGCCCTGGGGGGGACAGACACCCAGCCCCCGCCCTGCCCTGGGGGGGGACAGAGACCCAGCCCCCGCCCTGCCCTGGGGGGTGGAGAGACACCCAGCCCCCGCCCTGCCCTGGGGGGGACAGACACCCCAGCCAAGCAGGCCCTGAGCCGGAGGCCCTGTTCTGAGTTGTCCACGCAGCTGGGCTTGGCCAGAACCGCCCCCGCCAGATTACCTGGATCAGGTAGAGCTTGTTGTCCCAGCTGAAGGCGCTGTCCACCAGCCCGCTCAGCTCCTGCCAGGTGTGGTTCAGCGGCCACGAGTGCCAGCCGTCCCGCTGGGAGTCCAGGCGGAAGTACTGCCCCCCTAGGGCCGGGCGAGAACACGCTGCTCTGCATCACTGCCCTGGGGCAGGGGGGCTGCTGGCGGCTGCTGGGGCGCTCAGCAGGGGCTGACCCCAACCCTGGACCATGGCCGGGACGTCCTGGTCACACCTGGAACCAGCAGCCAAGGGGCAGGGGTTTGCCCCCCAGACAAGGGGGGGCCTATGGGGAGCGGGGGGCTCCGGGGGCTCCAGGGAGCGACCAGACAAGGGGGTCGATGGGGTGCGGGGGGCTCCGGGGGCTCCAGGGAGCGACCAGACAAGGGGGTCGATGGGGAGCGGGGGGCTCCGGGGGCTCCGGGGAGCGACCAGACAAGGGGGTCGATGGGGAGCGGGGGGCTCCGGGGAGCGGCCAGACAAGGGGGGTCGATGGGGAGCGGGGGGCTCCGGGGAGCGACCAGACAAGGGGGTCGATGGGGAGCGGGGGGCTCCGGGGAGCGACCAGACAAGGGGGTCGATGGGGAGCGGGGGGCTCTGGGGGCACCGGGGAGCGACCAGACAAGGGGGTCGATGGGGAGCGGGGGGCTCCGGGGAGCGACCAGACAAGGGGGTCGATGGGGAGCGGGGGGCTCCGGGGAGCGACCAGACAAGGGGGTCGATGGGGAGCGGGGGGCCCCAGGGAGCGACCAGACAAGGGGGGTCGATGGGGAGCGGGGGGCTCCGGGGGCACCGGGGAGCGACCAGACAAGGGGGTCGATGGGGAGCGGGGGGCTCCGGGGGCCCCGGGGAGCGACCAGACAAGGGGGGTCGATGGGGAGCGGGGGGCTCTGGGGGCTCCGGGGAGCGACCAGACAAGGGGGTCGATGGGGAGCGGGGGGCTCCGGGGGCCCCAGGGAGCGACCAGACAAGGGGGGTCGATGGGGAGCGGGGGGCTCCGGCGGGTGCGGGGAGCGACCAGACAAGGGGGTCGATGGGGAGCGGGGGGCTCCGGGGGCCCCAGGGAGCGACCAGACAAGGGGGGTCGATGGGGAGCGGGGGGCTCCGGGGAGCGACCAGACAAGGGGGGTCGATGGGGAGCGGGGGGCTCCGGGGGCCCCAGGGAGCGACCAGACAAGGGGGGTCGATGGGGAGCGGGGGGCTCCGGGGGCTCCAGGGACCCGCCAGTCACGGGGGGTCGGGGGGGAGCGGGGGGCTCCAAGGAGCGTCCAGACAAGGGGGGTCGATGGGGAGTGGGGGGCTCTGGGGGCTCCGGGGAGCGGCCAGACAAGGGGGTCGATGGGGAGCGGGGGGCTCTGGGGAGTGACCAGACAAGGGGGGTCGATGAGGAGCGGGGGGGCCCCAGGGAGCGACCAGACAAGGGGGGTCGATGAGGAGCGGGGGGCTCCGGGGAGCTCCAGCCAAGGGGGGTCAATGGGGAGCGGGGGGCTCCGGGGAGCTCCAGCCAAGGGGGGTCAATGGGGAGCGGGGGGCTCCGGGGGCTCCAGGGAGCGTCCAGACAAGGGGGGTCGAGGGGGAGCGGGGGGCTCCGGGGAGCGACCAGACAAGGGGGGGTCGATGGGGAGCGGGGGGCTCCGGGGAGCGACCAGACAAGGGGGTCGATGGGGAGCGGGGGGCTCCGGGGAGCGACCCGACAAGGGGGGTCGATGGGGAGCGGGGGGCTCCGGGGAGCGACCAGACAAGGGGGGTCGATGGGGAGCGGGGGGCTCCGGGGAGCGACCAGACAAGGGGGTCAATGGGGAGCGGGGGGCTCCGGGGAGCGACCAGACAAGGGGGGTCAATGGGGAGCGGGGGGCTCCGGGGAGCGACCAGACAAGGGGGTCGATGGGGAGCGGGGGGCTCCGGGGAGCGACCAGACAAGGGGGTCGATGGGGAGCGGGGGGCTCCGGGGAGCGACCAGACAAGGGGGTCGATGAGGAGCGGGGGGCTCCGGGGAGCGGCCAGCCAAGGGGGTCGATGGGGAGCGGGGGGCTCCGGGGAGCGACCAGACAAGGGTGGGTCGATGAGGAGCGGGGGGCTCCGGGAAGCGGCCAGACAAGGGGGTCGCTCGGGAGCGGGGGGCTCCGGCGTGCGGACAGCCACGGGGGTCGATGGGGAGCGGGGGGCTCTGGGGGCTCCGGGGAGCGACCAGCCAAGGGGGTCGATGGGGAGCGGGGGGCTCCGGGGGCTCCGGGGAGCGACCAGCCAAGGGGGGGTCAATGGGGAGCGGGGGGCTCCGGGGAGCGGCCAGCCAAGGGGGGGTCGATGGGGAGCGGGGGGCTCTGGGGCTCCGGGGAGCGACCAGCCAAGGGGGTCGATGGGGAGCGGGGGGCTCCGGGGAGCGACCAGACAAGGGGGTCGATGGGGCGCGGGGGGCTCCGGGGGCCCCAGGGAGCGACCAGACAAGGGGGGTCGATGGGGAGCGGGGGGCTCCGGGGGCTCCAGGGAGCGACCAGACAAGGGGGTCGATGGGGAGCGGGGGGCTCCGGGGGCCCCAGGGAGCGACCAGACAAGGGGGGTCGATGGGGAGCGGGGGGCTCCGGGGGCTCCAGGGAGCGGCCAGACAAGGGGGGTCGATGGGGAGCGGGGGGCTCCAAGGAGCGTCCAGACAAGGGGGGTCGATGGGGAGTGGGGGGCTCTGGGGGCTCCGGGGAGCGGCCAGACAAGGGGGTCGATGGGGAGCGGGGGGCTCTGGGGAGTGACCAGACAAGGGGGGTCGATGAGGAGCGGGGGGGCCCCAGGGAGCGACCAGACAAGGGGGGTCGATGAGGAGCGGGGGGCTCCGGGGAGCTCCAGCCAAGGGGGGTCAATGGGGAGCGGGGGGCTCCGGGGAGCTCCAGCCAAGGGGGGTCAATGGGGAGCGGGGGGCTCCGGGGGCTCCCGGGAGCGTCCAGACAAGGGGGGTCGATGGGGAGCGGGGGGCTCCGGGGAGCGACCAGACAAGGGGGGACCAAGGGGAGCGGGGGGCTCCGGGGAGCGGCCAGACAAGGGGGGTCGATGGGGAGCGGGGGGCTCCGGGGAGCGACCAGACAAGGGGGTTCAGGGGGAGCGGGGGGACCCGGGGAGCGACCAGACAAGGGGGGTCGATGGGGGGCGGGGGGCGCCGGGAGCGACCAGACAAGGGGGTCGATGGGGAGCGGGGGGCTCCGGGGAGCGACCAGACAAGGGGGGTCAATGGGGAGCGGGGGGCTCCGGGGAGCGACCAGACAAGGGGGGTGAATGGGGAGCGGGGGGCTCCGGGGAGCGACCAGACAAGGGGGGTCGATGGGGAGCGGGGGGCTCCGGGGAGCGACCAGACAAGGGGGTCGATGGGGAGCGGGGGGCTCCGGGGAGCGACCAGACAAGGGGGGTCAATGGGGAGCGGGGGCTCCGGGGAGCGACCAGACAAGGGGGTCGATGGGGAGCGGGGGGCTCCGGGGAGCGACCAGACAAGGGGGTCGATGGGGAGCGGGGGGCTCCGGGGAGCGACCAGACAAGGGGGGTCGATGGGGAGCGGGGGGCTCCGGGGAGCGACCAGACAAGGGGGTCGATGGGGAGCGGGGGGCTCCGGGGAGCGACCAGACAAGGGGGGTCGATGGGGAGCGGGGGGCTCCGGGGAGCGACCAGACAAGGGGGGTCAATGGGGAGCGGGGGGCTCCGGGGAGCGACCAGACAAGGGGGGTCGATGAGGAGCGGGGGGCTCCGGGGAGCGGCCAGCCAAGGGGGTCGATGGGGAGCGGGGGGCTCCGGGGAGCGACCAGCCAAGGGGGGTCGATGAGGAGCGGGGGGCTCCGGGAAGCGGCCAGACAAGGGGGTCGATGGGGAGCGGGGGGCTCCGGGGAGCGGCCAGCCAAGGCGGTCGAGGGGGAGCGGGGGGCTCTGGGGGCTCGGGGGAGCGACCAGCCAAGGGGGTCGATGGGGAGCGGGGGGCTCCGGGGGCACCGGGGAGCGGCCAGACAAGGGGGGGTCGAAGGGGAGCGGGGGGCAACGGGGAGCGACCAGACAAGGGGGGGTCGATGGGGAGCGGGGGGCTCCGGGGGCTCCGGGGAGCGACCAGCCAAGGGGGGGTCAATGGGGAGCGGGGGGCACCGGGGAGCGGCCAGCCACGGGGGGGACGATGGGGAGCGGGGGGCTCCGGGGAGCGAGAAGCCACGGGGGGGTCGATGGGGAGCGGGGGGCTCCGGGGAGCGGCCAGACAAGGGGGGTCGATGGGGAGCGGGGGGCTCCGGGGAGCGGCCAGACAAGGGGGTCGATGGGGAGCGGGGGGCTCCGGGGAGCGGCCAGACAAGGAGGGGTCGATGGGGAGCGGGGGGCTCCGGGGAGCGGCCAGACAAGGGGGGTCGATGGGGAGCGGGGGGCTCCGGGGAGCGGCCAGACAAGGGGGGGTCGATGGGGAGCGGGGGGCTCCGGGGGCTCCGGGGAGCGGCCAGACAAGGAGGGGTCGATGGGGAGCGGGGGGCTCCGGGGAGCGGCCAGACAAGGGGGTCGATGGGGAGCGGGGGGCTCCGGGGAGCGGCCAGACAAGGGGGTCGATGGGGAGCGGGGGGCTCCGGGGAGCTCCAGCCGGGGGGGCTGCAGGGCTCCAGCCAAGGCCCAGTGGCTCAGGGTCAGGGCTGGGCCGCGGGGACCCCGGTGGGGGCCAGGCAGCGGGTCGGGGAGCCGCTCCCCACTCACCCCGGAAGGCGTAGGTGCGGTTGACGTCGTCCGCGGTGAAGGCCTGGAAGGCGAGGCCGCTGCAGGGGTCCCGGATGCCCATGGCAGTGGCGTTTCTGCGCGCCTCGTGCCCGTGCCCTGCACCCGCCGGCGGGGAGACAGGGGTCAGGTACAGGCAGGGGGCCAGGGTGTGGCTGGGGGCGGCATGTAGTGTCTGGGGTATGGAGTTGCCAGGAGGTGCTGGAGGAGGTGGGGTCATAGGTTGGCCAGGGGGTATCACGGGGGGGCAGTGTTGGGGGTGGGGGTGTCATAGGGGCACAGGGGGTCAGAGTCACGGGGGGGCCAGGGGAGTTGTGCTCCAGGTGAGGCTGGGGATATTGTGGGGCAGCCACGCTATCATGGGGGTGCTAATGGGGGGGGCTGGGAGATCATGGCAGGGTATCGTGGAGCAGCGGGGCGGATTGTGCGGGGTGTGTGTGACCAGGAGGGATCGCGGGGTGGGGGCAGCTGGGGAGATCGCAGGGGGGTTGTGACCAGGACGGATGGTGGGGGGTGGTAGCCGGGGGGGACTGCGAGGGGCTGCGACCAGGAGGGATAGCGGGGGGGGCAGCTGGGGAGACCGCAGGGGGCTTGTGACCAGGACGGATGGTGGGAGGGGGTAGCCGGGGGGGACTGCGGGGGGCTTCGACCAGGAGGGATCGTGGGGGGGGGCAGCTGGGGAGATCGCAGGGGGGTTGTGACCAGGACGGATGGTGGGGGGTGGTAGCCGGGGGGGACTGCGAGGGGCTGCGACCAGGAGGGATAGCGGAGGGGGGCAGCTGGGGAGATCGTGGGGGGCTGTGACCTGGAGGCATCGTGGGTGTGTGTGACATTATGAGTGTAATATAACATCTCATTGGCAGGTGACAGGGCCAGAAAGAGTTAATTACCTCCCAGACTGACCTGCCCCATGGGTGAGCTGTAGAGACTGGTTAGGAAGATACTAAATGAACAGAGCTGGGAAATGCAGCCGCATTGGTAGAGGTAGAAGGGGAGATGTTTGCTCAGGGCTTGGGATGTCAGCAAACAAGTCTTGTCTATCCCTATGGCTTTGATTCAAAGATCAAAAGGGAATATTAACATTTAGGAAGACACTTGCGTGAAATAGTGTTATTGACTCTGTGTCTCTTTGAAGGTTGTGGTCACCTGTATCTGAACTGTTTAATGGATAAATTACCCTGTGCTAATTGCCAGGATGTTTGGGAGGAGGGTTAAGCCTATTGTTTTCTCAGGCTGAAAGGCTGCTGGAAATGTATAAGAACCTGGGACACGATCCTGCTTCATCTCAGATCCGCTTTGGGTTTCAAGAGGGGGAAACCTTAAGCCACAAGGATTGAGATCCCCAGTGACTGACTGGAGCCACCCTGAATATGGGCATTGGACTATAACCTCTGGACTATTTCTAAAAGGGCTTTTGGCAACTACAAGCTCATCTCTACTATGTATCTGAACCTCAAGAATTGAATTCAAGTCTGTCTGTATATTGATCTTTAACCAACACTCTCTCGCTTTTCTTTGTTAATAAATTTTAGCTTAGTTACTAATAATTGGCTGTGGCGTGTATTTTGGGTAAGATCTAAGTTATAATTGGACCTGGGTGTGTGGCTGATCCTTTGGGATTGGAAGAACCTTTTCTTTTATATGATGAGATCAGATTTTCAGGAATCATCATCATATCTGACAGGTGTGTCTGGACAGAGGCCTGAGGCTGGGCACTTTAAGGGAACTGCGGGGTTTGGACTCTAAGTGACCAGTGAGGTGCTAGAGAAGCTGTTTTGTGCTGGTTGGTAAATCTAAGTATTGGAATAACCACCAGCGTTTGGGGTTTGTCTGCCCCGTTTGGTTTGCAGTTCACCCTGATTGAGTGACCTCAGCTGGCTCCCACGGGCAGCACCGTCACAGGGGGGGCAGCTGGGGGGATCATAGGGGGGCTGTGACCAGGAGGAATCACGGGGAGGTAGCCGGGGGGATCACGGGGGGCTGTGACCAGGAGGAATCACGGGGGTGTGTGACTCAGAGGGATTGCGGGGGGGCAGCCAGGGGGATCGCAGAGGAGTGTGACTCGGAGGGATTGTGGGGGGCCGCAGCAGGGGGGATTATGGGGGTGCGATCCAGAGGGATCGCAGGGATGTGACCTGGAGGGATCGCGGGGGGGGGAGCCAGAGGGATCGCGGGGGGGCAGCAGGAGGGATGGCGGGGGGGCAGCTGAGGGGACCGCGGGGGGTGTGACCCGGAGGGATCGCGGGGTGGGGCAGCCGGAGGGATGGCGGGCAGGCAGCCGAGGGGACCGCGGGGGGTGTGATCCGAGGGGATAGCGGGGGGGGGCAGCCGGAGGGATCGCAGGGGCTGTGACCAGGAGGGATCGTGGGGGGGTAGCCGGGGGGATCACGGGGGGATGTGACCAGGAGGGATCGCAGGGGGGGGCAGCCGGAGGGATGGCGGGCGGGCAGCCGAGGGGACCGCGGGGGGTGTGATCCGGGGGGATCGCGGGGAGGGGCAGCCGGAGGGATCACGGGGGATGTGACCAGGAGGGATCGCGGGGGGGGGCAGCCGGAGGGATGGCGGGCGGGCAGCTGAGGGGACCGCGGGGGTGTGATCCGGGGGATCGCGGGGAGGGGCAGCCGGAGGGATCACTGGGGATGTGACCAGGAGGGATCGCGGGGGGGGGCAGCCGGAGGGATCGCGGGGGGGCAGCCGAGGGGACCGCGGGGGGTGTGATCCGGGGGGATCGCAGGGGGGGGCAGCCGGAGGGATCGCGGGGGATGTGACCAGGAGGGATCGCGGGGGGGGCAGCCGGAGGGATGGCAGGCGGGCAGCCGAGGGGACCGCGGGGGGTGTGATCCGGGGGGATCGCGGGGGGGGTAGCCGGGGGGATCACGGGGGGATGTGACCAGGAGGGATCGCGGGGGGGGGCAGTTGGAGGGATGGCGGGCGGGCAGCCGAGGGGACCGCGGGGGGTGTGATCCGGGGGGACGGCGGGGGGGCAGCCGGAGGGATGGCGGGGGGGGCAGCCGGAGGGATGGCGGGCGGGGAGCCGAGGGGACCGCGGGGGGTGTGACCCGGGGGGATGGCGGGGGGCGGGGCAGCCGGGGGGATGGCGGGGGGCGGGGCAGCCGGAGGGATGGCTGGCGGGCAGCCGAGGGGACCGCGGGGGGTGTGACCCGGTGGGATGGCGGGGGGGCAGCCGAGGGGACCGCGGGGGATGTGACCCGGAGGGATGGCAGGGGCGGGGCAGCCGGAGGGATGGCGGGCGGGCAGCCGAGGGGACCGCAGGGGATGAGCCCCGGTGGGATGGCGGGGGGGGCAGCCGGAGGGATGGCGGGCGGGCAGCCGAGGGGACCGCAGGGGGTGTGACCCGGAGGGATGGCGGGGGGGGCAGCCGGAGGGATGGCGGGCGGGCAGCCGAGGGGACCGCAGGGGGTGTGACCCGGAGGGATGGCGGGGGGGGCAGCCGGAGGGATGGCGGGCGGGCAGCCGAGGGGACCGCGGGGGGTGTGACCCGGGGGGATGGCGGGGGGGCAGCCGGCGGTATCACCTCTCCCGGGGCAGCGCAGGAAGTAGTCGCGGGCGTCGCGGGGGTAGCCGGGCGGCACCTGGCCCGTGGCCGGCTGGAAGCGCAGGAAGCGGACGCGCTGGAAGCAGTAATAGCGCCCGAGCCAGCGCCCGGCTGCCGAGCAGTGGGTGACCCCGGGCCACGACCGGCGCTTCAGCACCCCCAGGCCCAGGTCATAGGAGAACACGTCCCCCCCTGCGGGGAGAGACAGCGCCCGGGTCAGCGCCCGCCCAGCCCGGCCCCGGCCCAGCCCGGCCCGGCCCCGCCTGCCCCCCGGCCCTGCCTGCCCCCTCCCAGCCCCCCGGCCCCCGGCCCGGCCCCGCCTGCCCCCTCCCAGCCCCCCGGCCCCGCCTGCCCCCTCCCAGCCCCCCCGCCCCCGGCCCGGCCCCCGCCCCGCCCCCCCCCCGCCCCCCGGCCCCGCCGGCCCCCGCCCAGCCCCCCGGCCCCCGGCCCGGCCCCCTCCCCGCCCCCTCCCATCCCCCCGGCCCCGCCTGCCCCTGGCCCGGCCCCGCCTGCCCCCTTCCAGCCCCCCGGCCCCGCCTGCCCCTGGCCCGGCCCCTTCCCAGCCCCCCAGCTCTGCCTGCCCCCTCCCAGCCCCCCGGCCCCGCCTGCCCCCTCCCAGCCCCCCGGCCCCGCCTGCCCCCGGCCCGGCCCCTTCCCAGCCCCCCAGCTCTGCCTGCCCCCTCCCCGCCCCCCGGCCCCGCCTGCCCCTGGCCCGGCCCCCTCCCAGCCCCCCGGCCCCCGGCCCGGCCCCCTCCCAGCCCCCTCCCAGCCCCCCGGCCCGGCCCCGCCTGCCCCCTGGCCCTGCCTGCCCCCTCCCAGCCCCCCGGCCCCCGGCCCGGCCCCCTCCCAGCCCCCTCCCAACCCCCTGGCCCTGCCTGCCCCCTCCCAGCCCCTTCCCAGCCCCCCCGGCCCCGCCTGCCCCCTTCCAGCCCCCTGGCCCCGCCTGCCCCTGGCCCGGCCCCCTCCCAGCCCCCCGGCCCCGCCTGCCCCTGGCCCGGCCCCTTCCCAGCCCCCCGGCCCCGCCTGCCCCCTTCCAGCCCCCCGGCCCCGCCTGCCCCCGGTCCGGCCCCCTCCCAGCCCCCCGGCCCCGCCTCCCCCTGGCCCGGCCCCGTCCCCGCCCCGCGGCCCCGCCTGCCCCCTTCCTGCCCCCCGGCCCCGCCTGCGCCTGGCCCGGCCCCCTCCCAGCCCCCCGGCCCCGCCTCCCCCCGGCCCGGCCCCTTCCCAGCCCCCCGGCCCCGCCTGCCCCCTTCCAGCCCCCCGGCCCCGCCTGCCCCCGGTCCGGCCCCCTCCCAGCCCCCCGGCCCCGCCTCCCCCCGGCCCGGCCCCTTCCCAGCCCCCCGGCCCGCCTGCCCCCTTCCAGCCCCCCGGCCCCGCCTGCCCCTGGCCCGGCCCCCTCCCAGCCCCCCGGCCCCGCCTGCCCCCGGCCTGGCCCCCTCCCAGCCCCCCGGCCCCGCCTGCCCCCGGCCCAGCCCCGTACCCTTGAAGAAGAGGAGGCTCTCAGCCGTGCAGTCCTCGGGGTGACACTCCACGGCGCTGTCCAGGTCCCCAGGCACCCCCTTGAACTCCTCCCCGATGAGCCGGGGGTAGCCGGGCCGCAGCCGGCCCCCCGCATACGCCCAGACCCGCTCGCCCTGTGGGCACAGGCCGCTCAGCTGGCACCGTGGGGCTGTATGGACACGGGCCTGGCCTGGCACCAGAGCCGGCAGGACCCCAGGCACGGGCCTTTCCCCACTGATTCTCTGCCCCCGCCCCGCTCGGACCTCAGCGCCCCACTGAGCCCCCCGCTGCCCAGCCCCCCAGAGAGCCAACCCCGCTGCCCAGCCCCCACTGAGCCCCCTGCTGCCCAGCCCCCACTGAGCTCCCCCGCTGCCCAGCCCCCCACTGAGCCCCCCCCGCTGCCCAGCCCCCACTGAGCCCCCACCCCCTGCAGCCCGGCCCCCCACGAACCCACCCCCGAGACTCCCACTGAGACCCCACCCCACGCTGCCCAGCGCCCCAGAGAGCCAATCCCGCTGCCCAGCCCCCACTGAGACCCCACCCCCCTGCAGCCCAGCCCCCCATGGAGCCCCTGCCTGGCGCCCCCCCACCCCCGCACCTGGAAGAGGTAGACGCTGTCGTGCACCCCGGGGGACGCCTTGTGGTGGATGCGCAGCGCAGCGTCCACGGGGCCCTGGATCTCAGGCCAGGTGGCGTTGATGAGTTGGGCCGGGCCGTGGAAGCCCTTCCAGACGTGGGCACCTGCCGGGCGAGGCCAAGGGAGCCTGAGCAGGGCAGGGCCGGGCCCCGGAGCATGGTGGGGAGGGTGACGAAGTGGGACTGTTCTTAATATCTTCTCCAAACCCTGTGTGTGCCTCAGTTTCCCCATGTGCTGCTCAAGGGGGTGTGATTGTTGCAGACACCCCTAGAGAGAGAGCAGGTGCGACTGCTGACGGGCTGCAGAGAACAGCCGACACTCGTAGCCTGGCAGCTGCTGGCCGGGTCCCCTCCTCTGCAAGGGGGGCTGGTGCAGCCCAGGTGACCTGCTGGACCCGGTTAGGGACAAAGGAGGGAGGAGGGCAACGGGCGTGATGGAGGCCGGGCAGCTGGAAGCGAGTCAGTCCCCTGGTTGGGGACTGGGGGCGAGGGCCCAGGGCTCTGGATCCCCCCATGGACTTTGCCGAAGGTCCCTGATCTCGGTGCTGCCAAGCTCTGTTCTGCGCTGGGCTCCCCACGGTAAGAACCCGTCTGTCACACGCGGGCTGGGAGTCACGGCTGGCTGCGCGTGGGGGGCAGGGCCCTTTGGGGGTGAGGCTCCCCCAGGGGTCCCGCCCAGGGGGACTCGCTGCGGGGAGCTCCCGGGGTGAGCAGGGGCTGGACGCTCCGAGGTCAGACCCAGGAGGTGCCGAAGCGGAGCAGGGTCCTTGCCCGGGGACAGGTGCCCTGAGGGGAGACGCTGCCCCAGAGGCCTGCCTGGTGTCACGCCGAGCGGGGCCAGAGCCCCCAGTCGGGGGGCCTAGGACAGCCAGTGAGGGATGCCCCTGCCCCTGCCCCAGCAGCCAGAGCCCCCCGTACCTCTGAAGAAGAGCATCACGCCGTGCTCATCCAGTGTGACGGCATCAAAGCCCCCCTCGTCCGCACACCGGCTCGCCGCCTCTGGGGAGGAGAGTCCAGTGCAGTCCAGCACAGGGGGCTGGGTGGGGGGCAGCCCCCCATCCTGCCCCCCAGGAACTACCCAGCCTCCCCCCACCACATTCACTGACCCAACCTGCCTCTGCCCCCCCTGCTGCCACATCCCCAGGAACCAACCCGCCCCCCCCCACAAGAATGTGGGATTTTTCAGTGTGCCTCAGTTTCCCTGTGTGCTGCATGGTTGCCTGGGGGTTGGGGGGAAGGTGGGTTGCTCTTTGCAGAGACCCAGAGATCCAGGTGTGATGGGTGCCAGAGCCCAGACTCTGGCCCAGCCAGCGGTTGGACCAGCTGGAGGCCAGGGCCTGGTGACCAGGTTTGCACAGAGCACAGAGGGACCGGGGGGTAGTGACACGGGGGCAGCTGGACACGCCCCTGGAGGGGGATTACAGAGGGGCCGGGGGGCTCTGGGCTCTGATCCGACCCGGCGCTAACCCAGGACTCTCTGCGCTGGGTCCAGACCCCCAGGCGTCCCCCTGCTGTTCCCACGGGCGGAGTCACTGCAGAGTCAGGCCGGGGGGTGCCTGGCTCCCTTTGGGTACAAGTCTCCTGCCGGGTCCCACCAGGGGCACTCGCTGAGGGGGCTCCCGGCGTGTCGCGGGGGCTGGGGGCTCCGAGGGTTGGCCCCTGGGGGAGGAGCCGAGGGGCTGACCCCAGTGAGTGTGACCTGGAGGGGGCTGACGCCAGGGGAGCCGGGCGAGGGTATCGGGCTGGAGGTGCTGGGCCGGGGGAGCCAGGAGAGGGCGTCAGGCCGGGGCTGCTGGGCCGGGGAAGCTGGGCTGGGGGAGCCGGGCCGGGGGAGCCGGGCCGGGGCTGCTGGGCCGGGGGAGCCGGGCCGGGGGAGCTGGGCTGGGGCTGCTGGGCCGGGGGAGCCGGGCCGGGGGAGCTGGGCTGGGGCTGCTGGGCCGGGGGAGCCGGGCCGGGGGAGCTGGGCTGGGGGAGCCGGGCGAGGGTGCTGGACTAGCTGGTGGATCCCTGACACACACACCCTGCTGCATCCTGACCCCCCAGGCCGCAGGCTGCCCCCCAGCTGCATCTCACCTGTGTCGTTGAGCTGGGTCTCAGCCCCATGGTGGAACCGTGGTCTGGCCTCCCCCGGTTTGCCAGGGCTGTTGTGGGGAGAAGGCAGTTTGGGTCCCGGTTCACAGAGGTCTCCTCCCCCGCTGGCTCCTCTCCTTGCTGGAGCAGTTGGGGGCGGCAGGGACCCCATACAACGAGGGGCAGCGTTCGCCTTGGGGCCCGGGCCCTTCTGTGAGCTCCTGGGGGACGGGGCACCTGGGTGCTGGGCCCCGGGCTCTGGGCAGGTGTGCTCGGCACGGGGGCTGGTGTGGGGTGAAACACACCCACCTCTCCCGGCCTGCAGGAGCCACACCCGGGGTCTGAGCAGCAGCTCACACAAACACTTGTGCCCTGCTGCCGTGCACTAGCGCCCGTCCCTCTCGCACCAACGTCTGTCCCTCTCGCACCAGCGCCCATCCCTCTCGCACCAACGTCTGTCCCTCTTGCACCAGCACCCATCTCTCTCGCACCAATGTCTGTCCCTCTTGCACCAGCACCCATCCCTCTCTCACCAACATCTGTCCCTCTCGCACCAGCACCCATCCCTCTCGCACCAACATCTGTCCCTCTTGCACCAGCACCCATCCCTCTCGCACCAACGTCTGTCCCTCTCACACCAGCGCCCATCCCTCTCGCACCAACGTCTGTCCCTCTCACACCAGCGCCCATCCCTCTCGCACCAACGTCTGTCCCACTCACACCAGCGCCCATCCCTCTCGCACCGACGTCTGTCCCTCTCACACCAGCGCCCATCCCTCTCGCACCAACGTCTGTCCCTCTCACACCAGCGCCCATCCCTCTCGCACCAACGTCTGTCCCTCTCACACCAGCACCCATCCCTCTCGCACCAACACCTGTCCCTCTCACACCAGCGCCCATCCCTCTCGCACCAACGTCTGTCCCTCTCACACCAGCGCCCATCCCTCTCGCACCAACACCTGTCCCTCTCACACCAGCGCCCATCCCTCTCGCACCAACACCTGTCCCTCTCACACCAGCGCCCATCCCTCTCGCACCAACGTCTGTCCCTCTTGCACCAGCACCCATCCCTCTCACACTAGCACCCATTCTCTCACACCAGCGCCCGTCCCTCTCACACCAACACCCATCCCTCTCGCACCAGCGCCCATCCTCTCACACCAGTGCCCATTCCTCTCACACCAACACCTGTCCCTCTCGCACCAGCACCCATCCCTCTCACACCAACGTCTGTCCCTCTTGCACCAGCACCCACGCTGCCCTTCCTCACACAAACGCTTCTGCCAGTGCCATCCCCACCTGCCCGCGCAGCCATGCCCTGCCCCTCGGACATGGGCCCCCCACCCCCTCCCCCCGCGCACGGTCCCTCTGGCAGTGCCCCTCACTGCCTGGCACCCCAGCAGTGCCACTCACAGGGCCTGGGCGAGCCCCAGGGCCAGCGCCCAGCCCAGGGACAGGGCAGCCACAGCTCCGCGCATGCTGGGTCGGGTCAGGGCTCTGGGCTGTCGCCCTCCCCTATATAGAGTGGGAGGCAGGCCCAGAGCCCATGGCACAGCCCCCAGCTCCCCCAGCCCGGAGCAGCTCCCATTAACCCCGCACACGCCAGGCTCCCTGCTGCCCCGGGCACCAGCACCACAGCCTGGCGCCGAGATCCCCGGGAGAGCCCCAGAACCCAGCAGCGGCAGCCAGGTGGGAGGGGGAGACTCTGCCCCCTGGAGCCGAGCAGGGCGGGGGTCGTGCACTGTCTGCCCCAGGACTCGGCCCCCTGGGCTGTGCTGGGATGGGGGGCAGGGCTGAGCACAGTGCCACGGGGGGCGGGGGTCTCCAGGGCTCCTCGCACCTGAGCCGCTGCCCCCTGACCCACGGCTGCCCCTGGGTCCCTGCTTGGTAAATCCCCTGAGTGCTGGCCAGGGGCCTGGGGACAGCTGGGGGCAGGGCAGGGGAGGCTCCATGGGACAGAGGGACGGGATGGGGGAGGCTCCATGGGGCAGAGGGACCAGGGCGGGAGGGGGGGGCAGAGGGACGGGACGGGGGAGGCTCCATGGGGCAG
This sequence comes from Mauremys mutica, assembly GCF_020497125.1. Classification (NCBI taxonomy): domain Eukaryota; kingdom Metazoa; phylum Chordata; order Testudines; family Geoemydidae; genus Mauremys; species Mauremys mutica. Next base: position 371,784,410 of record NC_059072.1, on the reverse strand, counting down.
AGGGACGGGACGGGACGGGATCGGGGGGCAGAGGGACGGGAGGGGGGGGCTCCATGGGGCAGAGGGACGGGACGGGGGAGGCTCCATGGGGCAGAGGGACGGGACGGGATCGGGGGGCAGAGGGACGGGACGGGGGGCTCCATGGGGCAGAGGGACGGGACGGGACGGGATCGGGGGGCAGACGGACGGGACGGGGGGCTCCATGGGGCAGAGGGATGGGCCGGGGGGCTCCATGGGGCAGAGGGACGGGACGGGGGAGGCTCCATGGGGCAGAGGGACGGGACGGGATCGGGGGGCAGAGGGACGGGACGGGGGGGCTCCATGGGGCAGAGGGACGGGACGGGACGGGATCGGGGGGCAGAGGGACGGGATGGGGGGGCTCCATGGGGCAGAGGGACGGGACGGGAGAGGCTCCATGGGGCAGAGGGAGGGGACGGGATGGGATCGGGGGGCAGAGGGACGGGATGGCGGGCTCCATGGGGCAGAGGGACGGGACGGGGGAGGCTCCATGGGGCAGAGGGACGGGATGGGGGGGCTCCATGGGGCAGAGGGACGGGACGGGATCGGGGGGCAGAGGGACGGGACGGGGGGGCTCCATGGGGCAGAGGGACGGGACGGGGGGCTCCAGGGGGCCGAGGGACGGGACGGGATCGGGGGGCAGAGGGACGGGACGGGGGGCTCCATGGGGCAGAGGGACGGGACGGGACGGGATCGGGGGGCAGAGGGACGGGACGGGGGGGCTCCATGGGGCAGAGGGACGGGACGGGGGGCTCCATGGGGCAGAGGGACGGGACGGGACGGGATCGGGGGGCAGAGGGACGGGACGGGGGGCTCCATGGGACAGAGGGACGGGACGGGGGGCTCCATGGGGCAGAGGGACGGGACGGGGGAGGCTCCATGGGGCAGAGGGACGGGATGGGGGGGCTCCATGGGGCAGAGGGACGGGACGGGATCGGGGGGCAGAGGGACGGGACGGGGGGCTCCATGGGGCAGAGGGACGGGACGGGATCGGGGGGCAGAGGGACGGGACGGGGGGGCTCCATGGGGCAGAGGGACGGGACGGGACGGGATCGGGGGGCAGAGGGACGGGACGGGGGGCTCCATGGGGCAGAGGGACGGGACGGGGGGCTCAAGGGGGCAGAGGGACGGGACGGGACGGGATAGGGGGGCAGAGGGACGGGACGGGGGGCTCCATGGGACAGAGGGACGGGACTGGGGGCTCCATGGGGCAGAGGGACGGGACGGGGGAGGCTCCATGGGGCAGAGGGACGGGATGGGGGGGCTCCATGGGGCAGAGGGACGGGACGGGATCGGGGGGCAGAGGGACGGGACGGGGGGCTCCATGGGGCAGAGGGACGGGACGGGATCGGGGGGCAGAGGGACGGGACGGGGGGGCTCCATGGGGCAGAGGGACGGGACGGGACGGGATCGGGGGGCAGAGGGACGGGACGGGGGGGCTCCATGGGGCAGAGGGACGGGACGGGGGGCTCCATGGGGCAGAGGGACGGGACGGGACGGGATCGGGGGGCAGAGGGACGGGACGGGGGGCTCCATGGGGCAGAGGGACGGGACGGGGGGCTCCATGGGGCAGAGGGACGGGACGGGGTGGGGGGCACATTCCTGGCACTGTCCTGCCTGTTTCCCAGCAGCTCCCCAGGGACGCCCCGTGGGCGGGGGAGGGGGACCCTGACCCCGGCTCTGTTTGCTCAGCTCAGGGCCAGGCCCGGGGCTGGGGCTAAAGTGCAGATCAGTGAGCTCAGCCCCCGGGGTCAGCGCCTCTGCGGGGCTCAGACGGGGCAGCCGGGGCCCTGCCCCCCCCTCCCCCTGCCCGGGGCCCTGCCTCCCCCCCCCCGCCCTGGGCCCTGCCTGCCCCCCCGCCCTGGGCCCTGCCTCCCTCCCCCCAGCCCTGGGCACGGGGCCCTGCCCCCCCCCGGGCACGGGGCCCTGCCCCCCCCCCCGCCCTGGGCCCTGCCCCCCCCCGGGCCCTGCCCCCCCCTCCGCCCTGGGCCCTGCCCCCCGCCCCGGGCACGGGGCCCTGCCCCCCCCCCCCGCCCGGGGCCCTGCCCCCCCCCCCACCTGGGCCCTGCCCCCCGCCCTGGGCCCTGCCCCCCCCCCGGGCACGGGGCCCTGCCCCCCCCCGCCCTGGGCCCTGCCCCCCCCTCCGCCCTGGGCCCTGCCCCCCCCCCGCCCTGGGCCCGGCCCCCCCCCGCCCCGGGCACGGGGCCCTGCCTCCCCCCCCGCCCTGGGCCCGGCCCCCCCCCGGGCCCTGCCCCCCCCTCCGCCCTGGGCCCGGCCCCCCCCCTGCCCTGGGCCCGGCCCCCCCCCCGCCCTGGGCCCTGCCTCCCCCCCCCGCCCTGGGCCCTGCCCCCCCCCCGGGCACGGGGCCCGGCCTCCCCCCCCCGCCCTGGGCACGGGGCCCTGCCTCCCCCCCCGCCCTGGGCCCTGCCCCCCCCCGCCCTCGCCACGGGGCCCGGCCCCCCCCCCCCGCCCTGGGCCCTGCCCCCCCCGCCCTGGGCACGGGGCCCTGCCCCCCCCCCCGCCCTGGGCACGGGGCCCTGCACCGCTGTCCCTCCCCCCCCCGCCCTGGGCACGGGGCCCTGCCTCCCCCCACCCGCCCTGGGCCCTGCCCCCCGCCCTGGGCACGGGGCCCTGCCCCGCTGTCCCTCCCCCCCCCGCCCTGGGCACGGGGCCCTGCACCGCTGTCCCTCCCCCCCCCCGCCCTGGGCACGGGGCCCTACCTCCCCCCACCCGCCCTGGGCCCTGCCCCCCGCCCGGGGCACGGGGCCCTGCACCGCTGTCCCTCCCCCCCCCCGCCCTGGGCCCTGCCCCCCGCCCTGGGCACGGGGCCCTGCACCGCTGTCCCTCCCCCCCCCGCCCTGGGCACGGGGCCCTGCCTCCCCCCCCCCCCGCCCGCCCGGGGCCCTGCCCCCTGCCCTGGGCACGGGGCCCTGCACCGCTGTCCCCTCCCCCCCCGCCCTGGGCACGGGGCCCTGCCCCCCCCCCCCCGCCCTGGGCCCTGCCCCCCGCCCTGGGCACGGGGCCCTGCACCGCTGTCCCTCCCCCCCCCGCCCTGGGCCCTGCCCCCCGCCCTGGGCACGGGGCCCTGCACCGCTGTCCCTCCCCCCCCCCGCCCCGGGCCCGGCCCTCCGCCCTGGGCACGGGGCCCTGCACCGCTGTCCCTCCCCCCCCCCGCCCTGGGCCCTGCCCCCCGCCCTGGGCACGGGGCCCTGCACCGCTGTCCCTCCCCCCCCCCGCCCTGGGCCCGGCCCCCCGCCCTGGGCACGGGGCCCGGCACCGCGGTCCCCCCCCCCCCCCCGCCCTGGGCACGGGGCCCTGCCTCCCCCCCCCCGCCCTGGGCCCTGCCCCCCGCCCTGGGCACGGGGCCCTGCACCGCTGTCCCTGCCCCGCCCCCCCCCACCCCGGGCCCGGGGCCCTGCACCGCTGTCCCGCCCCCCCCGCCCCGGGCACGGGGCCCTGCACCGCTGTCCCTCCCCCCCCCCCACCCCGGGCACGGGGCCCTGCACCGCTGTCCCTCCCCCCCCCGCCCTGGGCAGGGGGCCCTGCACCGCTGTCCCTCCCCATTCCATTACACTAGCTAGAGACAAAGGGTAACAAGAAAACATCCTACAAATACATTCGAAGCAAGAGGAAGGCCAGGGACAGGGTCGACCCATTGCTCAATAACAGAAAATGTAGAAATGGCCGAGGTGCTAAATGACGACTTTGTTTCAGTTTTCACCAGGAAGGTTTGTGGTGGTTGGACGTCTAACGTAGTGAATGCCAGTGTGTGACGAAGTGGGACTGTTCTTGGTGTTTTCTCTGAATACTGGGTGGGTGCCTCAGTTTCCCCTCTGCAGTTCTGAGGTATCTAGGTGGTGGGCTAAGGGGGTGTGATCGCTGCAGAGCCCTAGGGGACCAGTGTGATGGTGTCTGCACAGAGAATGGACGACACTCTGTCTCCTGGCAACTGATGGCCTGGGCCCCTCCCCTGCAAGGTGCCAGCTGAATGTGCGGGAGAACAAAGGGATCAGGTGCCTCCTGGCCCGGGAATGGGACAAAGGCCAGAGGAAGAGGGGCTGGAGAGTTTCAGTTTTGGGCTGGCTGGAGAAATGGAGGGAGCCCCAGGGCTGGGGTCTGATCACTGTCCCCCAAGATGGACCTAACTGTGGAGGATCCTGTTGTCTGTACCTGCAAGACCTGTCTTGGACTGTGCTCCTGTCGTCTAAATAAACCTTCTGTGTTACTGGCTGGCTGAGAGTCACGGAGAAGCGCAGGAAGCCGGGGGTGCAGGGCCCTGACTCCGCCCACTCCGTGACACAGTGAATACCAGTGAAAATGAGGTAGGATCAGAAGAGGCTAAAATAGGGAAAGAACAAGTCAAAAGTTACTTGGACAAATGGGGTCATGCCTTCAAGTCACCAGGGCCTGATGAAATGCATCCTAGAATACCCAAGGAGCTGACTGAGGAGAGAGCTGAGCCATTAGCGATTATCTTTGAGAAGTCATGGGAGACGGGAGAGATTCCAGAGGACTGGAATAAGGACAACCTGGGAAATTACAGACCAGTCAGCTTAACTTTTGTAGCCGGAAGGATAATGGAGCAAATAATGAAGCAATCATTTTGCAACACCAAGAAGATAATAAGGTGATAAGAGATAGTCATCATGGATTTGTCAAGAACAAATCGTGTCAAACCAGCCTGAGAGCTTTCTTTGCCAGGGTAACAAGCCCTGTGGCTGGGGTAGACGTGGTCTATCTTGACTGTCTCGCATGACCTTCTCATAAGAACATAAGAACATAAGAACATAAGAAAGGCCGTACCGGGTCAGACCAAAGGTCCATCTAGCCCAGTATCTGTCTACCGACAGTGGCCAATGCCAGGTGCCCCTGAGGGAGTGAACCTAACAGGCAATGATCAAGTGATCTCCTGCCATCCATCTCCATCCTCTGACGAACAGAGGCCAGGGACACCATTCTTACCCGTCCTGGCTAATAGCCATTTATGGACTTAGCCACCATGAATTTATCCAGTCCCCTTTTAAACATTGTTATAGTCCTAGCCTTCACAACCTCCTCAGGTAAGGAGTTCCACAAGTTGACTGTGCGCTGCGTGAAGAAGAACTTCCTTTTATTTGTTTTAAACCTGCTGCCTATTAATTTCATTTGGTGACCCCTAGTTCTTGTATTATGGGAATAAGTAAATAACTTTTCCTTATCCACTTTCTCAACATCACTCATGATTTTATATACCTCTATCATGTCCCCCCTTAGTCTTCTCTTTTCCAAACTGAAGAGTCCTAGCCTCTTTAATCTTTCCTCATATGGGACCCTCTCTAAACCCCTAATCATTTTAGTTGCTCTTTTCTGAACCTTTTCTAGTGCTAGAATATCTTTTTTGAGGTGAGGAGACCACATCTGTACACAGTATTCGAGATGTGGGCGTACCATGGATTTATATAAGGGCAATAATATATTCTCAGTCTTATTCTCTATCCCCTTTTTAATGATTCCTAACATCCTGTTTGCTTTTTTGACCGCCTCTGCACACTGCGTGGACATCTTCAGAGAACTATCCATGATAACTCCAAGATCTTTTTCCTGACTCGTTGTAGCTAAATTAGCCCCCATCATGTTGTATGTATAGTTGGGGTTATTTTTTCCAATGTGCATTACTTTACATTTATCCACATTAAATTTCATTTGCCATTTTGTTGCCCAATCACTTAGTTTTGTGAGATCTTTTTGAAGTTCTTCACAATCTGCTTTGGTCTTAACTATCTTGAGTAGTTTAGTATCATCTGCAAACTTTGCCACCTCACTGTTTACCCCTTTCTCCAGATCATTTATGAATAAATTGAATAGGATTGGTCCTAGGACTGACCCTTGGGGAACACCACTAGTTACCCCTCTCCATTCGGAGAATTTACCAGTAATTCCTACCCTTTGTTCCCTGTCCTTTAACCAGTTCTCAATCCATGAAAGGACCTTTCCTTTTATCCCATGACAGCTTAATTTACGTAAGAGCCTTTGGTGAGGGACCTTGTCAAAGGCTTTCTGGAAATCTAAGTACACTATGTCCACCGGATCCCCCTTGTCCACATGTTTGTTGACCCCTTCAAAGAATTCTAATAGATTAGTAAGACACGATTTCCCTTTACAGAAACCATGTTGACTATTGCTCAACAGTTTATGTTTTTCTGTGTCTGACAATTTTATTCTTTACTATTGTTTCAACTAATTTGCCCGGTACCGACGTTAGACTTACCGGTCTGTAATTGCCGGGATCACCCCTAGAGCCCTTTTTAAATATTGGCGTTACATTAGCTAACTTCCAGTCATTGGGTACCGAAGCCGATTTAAAGGATAGGTTCCAAACCTTAGTTAATAGTTCCGCAACTTCACATTTGAGTTCTTTCAGAACTCTTGGGTGAATGCCATCTGGTCCCGGTGACTTGTTAATGTTGAGTTTATCAATTAATTCCAAAACCTCCTCTACTGATACTTCAATCTGTGACAGTTCCTCAGATTTGTCACCTACAAAAGCCAGCTCAGGTTTGGGAATCTCCCTAACATCCTCAGCCGTGAAGACTGAAGCAAAGAATCCATTTAGTTTCTCCGCAATGACTTTATCGTCTTTAAGCGCTCCTTTTGAATTTTCATCGTCAAGGGGTCCCACTGGTTGTTTAGCAGGCTTCCTGCTTCTGATGTACTTAAAAAATATTTTGTTATTAGCTTTGGAGTTTTTGGCTAGCCGTTCTTCAAACTCCTCTTTGGCTTTTCTTATTACACTCTTGCACTTAAGTTGGCAGTGTTTGTGCTCCTTTCTATTTGCCTCAGTAGGATTTGACTTCCACTTTTTAAAGGAAATCTTTTTATCTCTCACTGCTTCTTTTACATGGTTGTTAAGCCACGGTGGCTCTTTTTTAGTTCTTTTACTGTTTTTCTTAATTTGGGGTATACATTGAAGTTGGGCCTCTATTATGGTGTCTTTAAAAAGGGCCCACGCAACTTGCAGGGATTTCACTCTAGTCACTGTACCTTTTAACTTTTGTCTAACTAACCCCCTCATTTTTGTATAGTTCCCCCTTTTGAAATTAAAGGCCACAGTGTTGGGCAGTTGAGATGTTCTTCCCACCACAGGGATGTTGAATGCTACTGTATTATGGTCACTATTTCCAAGCGGTCCTGCTATAGTTACCTCTTGGACCAGCTAGGGAAATGCAACCTAGATGGAGCTACTATAAGGTGGCTGCAGAACTGGTTGGAAAATGGTTCCCAGAGAGAGATCCCTTTCCACAGTGCTCCTTCCTAGGCAGTCATTTCCCATGTTGTGTGTGTGCAGCTGATTGTTCCTTCCTAAGTGGAGCACTTTGCATTTGTCCCTATTGAATTTCATCCTATTTACTTCAGACCATTTCTCCAGGTTGTCCAGATCATTTTGAATTTTAACCCTGTCCTCCAAAGAACCTCCCAGTTTGGCATCACCCACAAACTTTATAAGTGTACTCTCTATGCCATGATCTAAATCATTGATGAAGATATTGAACAGAACTGGACCCAGAACTGATCCCTACGGGACCCCCCTCGTTATGTCCTTCCAGCATGGGATGTGCTGGGCTGAGGGAGGCCAGGCCTGAGGCCGGGAGAGTTTCCTGTGCTGGGGTCAATAAACCCTCCTGTTTTATGCTGGCTGAGTGTCACTCCGGGCTAGAGACCAGGGTATGTGTGGGGGGGGGGCATTATTCCCTCTGTGGGGTGGAGGCCCCAGGGGTCCAGAGCAAGGGAACTCCCCGGGCTGAAGCTGAAAGCTGAGCTCCACCACCTGGGACTTGGGCTCCCCCACCCCCAGGGTCATGTAGTAATTTTGTTATCAGAGGGGGTCGCGGTGCATCGAAGTTTGAGAACCCGGCATTAGAATGAGGTGCTGGTGGCGCCCCCGACAGAACACCTGATCCAGGACTCAGCATGAACAGTGGCTCCAGTGAGAGCCCGCAGCCAGTGCTGCATCGGCCCATGAGCGCAGGGCCTGGAGAGCAGGCACTGCAGCCAGAAAGGCCGAGGAGTCCCAGCAGGAAAAGCAGAGGGGGAGGCACAACCACAGCTGCAGCAGGGTCTGGTGGACCTGCAGGTTCAACAGTCCTGGGCTGGCCTCCCTCCGCAGTCTGTGCAGAACTGCACGGCAGCACCTGCCTATGCTCCCCTCACCATTGCACATGGCATCAGGGGCCGCATCCCTTCCCCAACCCTCCACCTCCACCCGGGGGCACCCTGAGGACCTCACCGCCCTGTGACAGCCACGGTTGCTGTATGTTCAGGTAAAATGGACGTGGCTGTTCTTTGCCCTCGTTAATATGTAAGCGGAGTCAGGAGGAGCTCTGCCCTGACATCTGGTGGTGAATTGTGGCAAGCATGGAAAAGAATTTCAGGGGCTGATCTTGTTTGCATAGGCACCCGCACCCCGCCTGGCATAGCCCACGGCAGCCCCAAATGGTCACTTTGACAGCTGTGGGATCCCCAGTTTCTCTGTTATAGGGGCAGGAGGAATAAAGTGTTGTTACCCTGATTATGTGAATGAGGGACTATGAGACTGTTTTATGACAGAGGGTCTCACCCTCAACTAAGTAGCACTCGCTAGACAAGGGACATGGGTTCCAAAACCCAGTGAATTGAGAGAGAGACTGGGGATAGGTATTTGTATGTGATGCTATGGGCCCCCTGTTCAGGGCCTAGGACACCAATTGCATCTCTTCCCCCCTCCCCCACTGTTGAAGAGCAGAGCTAATTTTGGTTCTATTAGGAGTCTAGCTAAAGGCTGCTGAGCTGAATTCACTTTAGGCCAATGGTGCACCAGCACTGGGGCTCCCCTACTACAAGCTGAACTCACTAAAAGAGCTAAGCTTACTGAGCTGAGATCACTGAGGGCTGTGTGAACTAGTGGGGGAGCCTGAAGATCTATCGCTAAGCGGCTGGCAGAGCAGAGCAGTTTGCTGGATGGTTGGAGTGGCCTATGGACCAGTGAGCGGAGCGGAGCTGAGCAGTTTGCGGGGACAGCTGGAGCGGTTCATGGGATGGCTAGTGGAGCGGAGCAGTTTGCAGGATGGTTGGAGCAACTCACAGGTTGGCTGGTGGAGTGGAGCCGGTCGTGGTGAAGGCTACAGCAGAACTCCACGGAGAAGCAGGGCAGTCGGCCCTGGTCCACGTAAGGTGTCCCTTAACACCCTGTGTGTGCCCCCCCCCCCATTTCCACCCAGGCTGGGGGGTAAAACTCTGCAGATAAACTTTTGAACTCTGGGGTGGCACTGACCAGAGACAGAGACTCTTGGGTTGTTGGACTTTGGGGTGATTGGACTTAAGACCCTAAGGGGAAAAGGACACTGCCAAACTCACTTGGGGGGGGTCTTTTGCTCGTGGTTTGTGTTATGAATCCTGTTTGTGGTGTTTCCCCAACATGATGCCACATTGTTTCCCTCCTTTATTAAAAGGATTTTGCTACATTCGGACTCTGTGCTTGTGAGAGGGGAAGTATTGCCTCCTAGAGGCGCCCGGGGGGGTGGTAGGTAATTGTCCCAGGTCACTGGGTGGGGGCTCGAGCCGGTTTTGCATTGCGTTATTGACACGGAAGCCCTGGATACTGAACCCAGCCCTTGTTGCTGCCAACTCAGAGGGGCAGCAGGGTTACAATCTATTCATGGAACAGAACCTCAGCGCTTCATGTATTTGCTTTTCAATTGCTCAGGGGGGGTTGCACTGGCTTATTACTGAATCACAATCTACGATTTGGCAAATCATTCGTGGTTCTGAGTTCCCAGCATATGCTGGAGCGAGCCCCCCCACGTGTTACCGCCCTGTGTGACACAATGCCCAGGCTCAGTGACACACCCAGTGTGCACATCACCACACAGCGCCTAGCAGGCCCCAGCAGCAGGACCAGGGATTCTTCAGAAAGGCATGAAAATCACAGGATGCAGATAACGTTATGGACTGGAGACAGCTGCATGCTGGCAAGCTGAGCCCTTGCTCCCAGTCACTCCGAGTGAGTTGTTTCTGCCCCACGGTGCACTGACAGACCTTCCCAACAGCCCCTGGGCTGGCTGGTGGTGGTTGCACGTGGGGACACTGACCCATGGTGCACAGCCCTGTGCATGGACACAGGCACCCTGGTGAGCAGGTGCCGTGCTGACATGAGGACCCAGGTATGCACGAGCCCAGGTGCCGTACGAGCCGTGGGAGGCTCTGTGCCGACGTAACCTGCATTGGAAAAAGCTTGTAGCGTAGCCATGGCTGCGGATTTGCTCCTACTGTTCTAGCACCACAGCGGGGGAAGGGAGGCTGTTTAATTAACCATCGTCAGTTTCTCAAACTCTTAATTAAGCTTCACATCTTGTCTCCATTGGACGCCTTTGCATGCTGTGCTGTGTCAGGGCAGCTCAGTCAGGCACCAATTTCCCTTCCTAGGTCTCTGCTCTCCTCTCAGCTGCTGGGGCAGGTTCGGGGGGGCATTTCTTTCAGCGTCACTAACTGGGGTTCTGGCAGCCCCTGGGCAGATTAACAAATGTCCCATTAGCTTCCAGGCCCACGGCCCACGCGCCTGGTTCTGCAGCTCTGCCCATTGCTCCAGGGAAGAATCCACTGGTGCTGTTGTCAGCCTCTTAAGCCAGGCAGTGCACAAGGGGCTTGCCAGCTCCTGCAAGAACTGAAACGGGTCCCATCCCTTTGCACCTGTTCCCATAGGCTGGGCATTGCCCTGGCTTGTGCTGGTTGTCACAGCGTGTGCAGCTCCATGCGCGGCTCTGGCTAGAGACTTTGAGAGCTGTGTGGCTTTCTGCTTCAGGCCTCTGTTGGAGCCTCAGTCATGTCTCGTGTCAGGGTACGGACCACCCTGCACAAGTGTCATTCTGGGCTGGGCAACTTCTGGGGTTTGGCAAATCCCAATGGCCTTGTCGTCACCCAATAGCCTGAGCTTTTTATTCCGATTCCCACCATGATTTGGTCTCTGATCAGGGATTCAGGTAACTCCCTAAACGTGGCTGTTCAGCCTCAGGTCAGCAGCAAACTCCCCATCATTTCCTATTCCATCTGTGCCTCTGATTAAAAACATCGCTCTCCTCTGCTGCATTTTATGTGGGGCGCAGCAGGCCGCAGTAACGGCCTCCTGGTTCGCTCCCCTCCCTGAGTGAGCTGAAACCATTACACCCACTGTGACACCCGGCACCCCATAGGCACCACGGGCATGTCATGAGGACAGGTTTTGTACAATGTACGCCTGTGAGGTGTCATTGGAAACGTGTTAATCTGCTGGACAGGCAGATCTCACTGGATTGTCCCTGCGACCATCGTGTGCGACGTTGTGACATTTGGCTACGTGTGTGTTACTGAACCGTGGGGTGAGGCTGAGCACACCCACAAGCAGCCTTTTGGGTACAACAGTCAAAAGGCCAAACACTGTTAATGGCTTCCTGAGGCAATGCACATGCACCAGGGTTACCCCAGGACCTGTGTACAACAGCAGCCTCTCCGAGCCAGCACTGCCCCCGGGGAACTGTCTGACCAGGGCACAGCAAAAGAGCTTTCCAGCAGGTGGGCAGAAGATAGAAAAGGGGGAAATGACGTCCTGGGGGGACCTCATTCTCCCGACAACACCACACCTGGAAACACCTGGAGAACATACAAAACCTGGGTCTGAAAACCTGGGAAACCCGAGGGATCTGCCAGCCTGTTTATTGCTCGGGCTGATTTGTTAATTCATCTCCTACCTATCTAGGATGTTAAGCTCAGTTTGTGGTTTTGTTTATTTCCTAGGTGAGCTGCTTTGATCTGTTTGTCATCACTTATAACCACTTAAAATCTATCGTTTTGTAGTTAATAAAGATGTTTTACTCCAAACTCATGTGCGTTTGACTAAGGTGTCTGGGGAAAATCTCAGCTTGGTTACCACGAGTGTGCATGGGCCTCGTCACAGTGAGGGCGCAGCGGAGCGGGTGGTCATATGCTGGCCAGATTTGACCAGGACAGGAGGATACTGTGCTGGGGTCCCAGGCTGGTGGTTAGAGAGGCTGCATGTGACTGCAGCTGGGGATGTCCCTACCTGTGTGAATGCTGGTGAAAGTGGAGGCTGGAGGGCTTTGCAGCTTGTCACAGCAGCACAGGGCGGGAGGGAGCCAGGCTGGTGGGTCAGTGGTACCCCAGTTCCAGGTAGCGCCCCAGGGGGACGCATCACACCACCGAGTGCAGCAGAACCAGCTAGTATTGGAAACTGGGCATCTCCTGAGCGGCGCCTTCTCACGGGCAGAGTGACGTGCCTTGAAATCCCCCCATCAGCTCCACACTTCCAGAAAGCTTAAGCGTTTAGCCTCTCCGTTCTCCCTCGGGGCTTGGCCTGGGTTTCTGTTTGCTCCAGGGGCCACGTGGTGGGTCAGTAACGTCCCTCTGGGCCCAAGGGACTTCACAGACCCTCCACTCAGGACCATTCCCTGCTCCTACCGCACCACAGAGCAGGAGCCTCCTGCCTGCAGGACTAGCCCACGGGGGGTCCCGTTCCCACTGCTCCCCCCACCAGCTACGTCCCTCTGCTCCTTCGGGAGGACGGGCCCTGTTTTGAGGGGGGTCCCGCTGCTGCCGGAACACGAGCAAAGAGCCGTGAGCTGCACGAGAATCCCTGCCCCCGAGCTGCCGGGTGCCAGGAACCGGCCCATGTCCCCGGAGCTGTGCCGCTCACGTCCCCAGGCACCAGGCCCTCTGTCAGCAGGGACAGAGGGTGAAGTCATGGCGGGGGCTTGACAGAAAGGTGCCATCCCCCAGGAAGGGCAGCCAGGGCACAGCCTGAGTGCCAGGCCGCGGCTCCTCACGCTCTGTCCAGCGAGTGTCGGCACCGTTCCCGGCTCTCGGTCCCAGAGGTGAACCTGGGTGCAGCAGGGCTGTGGCCCTCGCCATGGGCGGGGAACATCTCTGGGAGCAGGATGGGGACAGAGGTGCTGTGACGAAGTGGGGGGTTTTCTTGGTTTTTCTGTGTTTTCCAGTGGTTTGCATGCAGTGGGAGGGGGACTCAGTGTCCCCGGGTGTTACGGGTTTAACGCAGGGAGGGGAGAGGGAGTTTGTTGGGACACAGGAGGGAACTCGGGGAGGGAACTCGGGACCCCGGCCAATGGCCTGGAGACCCCAGTGACTGGTGCCCTGGAGACGCAGCTCAGGAGTCACAGCCGGTTCTGGCCAGTGGAAGGACAATGGGCTGCGGGGAGAGGACCCCGGTGACCTGACCAGCTGGTTCCAGCCAGAGGGGGCGAGAGGACAAGAGGGGAGAGGAGACCCAGGCCCCAGTTTATGACCCTGTTTCCCTGGAGAGAAGCCAATGGACAGAGGCGGGGTTGGGGCCAGGATATCGGAGGTCCAGCGGGGAAGCAGGGGGGCTCTGGGCTGGAGAGGGGGAGCAGGCAGAGCCCACCTGGCTGCAGGGGGACTGGGATGTGCTGGGCTGAGGGAGGCCAGGCCTGAGGGTCAGAGAGTTTCCTGTGCTGGGTTCAACTCTCAATAAACCCTCCTGTTACCCGGGCTGAGAGTCGCTCTGGGCTAGAGAACAGGGGGCATCAACCCCTTCGGGGGTGAGGAGGCCGGGGGGGGTCCAGAGCGCGTGGACTCCCTGAGGGGGCCCACGGTAAGAGACAGACGTGCTAAGGCTCAGAGAGGTGCGGCTCCAGGAGGTGGAGGGGCCTGACCCCGAGAGAGAGGGGACCCCCAAGACGGGCTGTCGCCCTGAACAGGGCACCCCCCCACTGACTGCACGGGGCCACGAGTGGGCACTGTGAGTCCGTGACAGGTGCCCCCCTCGCTCCCCAGCCCGAGGAGCCAGGTCCAGACCCCAGCGTGGCCACCTAAGTTCCCTCTAAGCTGCGTGGCCGCACAGGCGCTAAGGGCACCCCCACCCCCCTGTCCCAACCTGTTGGGATCAGGCCTTTTCTTGTAGCCACATGGTGAAGCCTCAGGCCTTCGGCTGCAGCCAGGTTAAAAAAAGCAGCAGCCATTAGCTGAGAAGCAGAAAGTCACATCCCCACAGTCCATCTAAATGACATTGAAACCCTGGACTATCCGGCTGTTAAGAAGCAGACCCCGTCCTAATGGCCCCCACTAGCACCAGATAAGCTGGTTAAAGAAAACGTCGTTTGATAGCGTCTGTCTGGCAAGAAATCACTTCTCAATGGTTGTGGGTGTGACACCCACATTTCTTCCTCGTTTTGTCATGCTGGGCCCCACGTCCCTGTTGTTCGTGGGTCTCTGCCGGGTGCGCTGAGCGTTTGTCTGGCCACAGTGAGTGTTGCTGGGGGTACGTGAATGCAGGCGGGGGGTCAGAGACTGGGGCTACGCCGTGCTAGGGATGGTGAGTAACACGGGAGGATGCTGATCGGTGACGGGCGCGCTAAGCAGGGCCCAAGTGTCACTGGATAAACTGGGCTCCAACGGGACCCAGCCCCACGGTCAGCGCTGCCAGACCTCAGCACCCCGCCAATGACACCGGCAGAGTCTGGCGTCCCCAGATGGAGCCGAGCCTGACGGGCCGGCAGGGAAAAGCTCACCCGGCTTACGGGTGCAGGCTGGGTTTGGCGACTGTTCTTAGAGGACCAGGCAATTACTGTGTGAGGCTCTTTCACTGGGAAAAGACCCTGTAAACCCGCGAAAGGTAAAGCCCTGAGTGCAGCGGGAAGGGTGTTCGCCCGGAGCCCACACACGGGGACCTTAGCGTGGCTAAACTAACAGGGTTTTGCCGTGAGCCTAGGAACTGGGCAGAGGTGGGTGCCCTGGAGGGTGCAAGTGAGAATTTTGTGCCAGTAACAAACCCAGCCCTGGCCTGGATCCTCCCCAGCCCAGGTCCTACTTTGGGGAGAGAGAGCGTGCGGGGGGGTCCTCTCTCCCCACTGTAGCACCACCAAACCCCTCATTCCTGGCCCCACCCCAGAGCCTGCCCCCCAGCCGGAGCCCTCACCCCCCCCGCACCTCAACCCCCTGCCCCAGCCCTGACCCCTCATCCCCGGCCCCACCCCAGAGCCTGCCCCCCAGCCAGAGCCCTCGCCCCCACTGCACCTCATCCCCGGCCTCACCCCAGAGCCTGCCCCCCCAGCCGGAGCCCTCGCCCCCCCACACCCCAACCCCTTGCCCCAGCCCTGACCCCTCATCCCCGGCCCCATCACAGAGCCTGCCCCCCCAGCCGGAGCCCTCGGCCCACCCCCCGCACCTCAACCCTCTGCCCCAGTCCCTCGGCCCCACCCCCACCCCACGCACCAGAGGTGGGATAACTTAGAGGGACCCTGCTGCCCACCTGTCCCTTGTTTTCAGGGCCAGCCCTTGGCCCCTGGGGCCATTCCACTGGTGCAGCTGGCACTTGCGCTGTTCACGGGAGGGAACCATCCCTGACGTGCTGAGGGACTTGGGCTGCTCAAAAACGCCCCTTCAAACAAAGCCTTGTCCCCCGTGGCTTCTCCTCAGGCAGGCACCGGCCAGCGCCACCTGGCATCTCACTGGCAGGGCCCGGGCAGGGTGGGGAGCTCCTGGCAACCACTGGGGCCACTGTCATCTGTGCACGGAGCTGCACGTCTGGGCCGTGGAGCCTGGCAGCCCGGTGATGGCCTGTGCTCCATGGGGCTCCCTCGGGAGGGGGCTGCCGAGGCCCAGGGCTGAGCCGCTCTCAGGGATGGGGGGGTCGGAAGAGGGGGTGCAGGCCAGGCCCCCAGGTACTTTTCACGGTAACTCTGCTGCTTGCTAGGGGACGGGGGGCGACAGGGGCCCCCGTCAGTGCCACGGGGAGGCACCACGGACTAGCACGTCTGCAGGGAAACGGCCCCAAAGCAAGCGGCCAGTTTGGGGGCAGCTCAGTCACAAATGCTGCGGGAGGCGGGAACTGAGGCCGGGCCAGGGTCCCCATTGGCTGAGGCTGCAGTGAGTGACGAGCAGCAGAGCTCACACCTGACCACATCCAAACCTGAGTGGCCAGAGGCCGTCCAGGCGCCCACGGCCAGCAGGGGGCAGTCGTGCGGTTGCCGCTGAGCTTGTCACGTCCATGAAGCTGCAGGATCTGCCAGCGCCAATCACAGCAGCACTGCGGGAGAGTCTAACAACGGTTAATAACGTAACGAGCCCCCCCCGCCCCCAATACACAAAATATCAGCCATAAGCAGCAGCCAGTAACACAGCGACTGGCCTGCATGCCCAGCTTAAATGTTCCTAATGCTGCTTTCCAACCTTGAGCTCTCTGAATTGCCGGCCCAGCGCCGCCGCTAACCACGTGTGTCGGCCACGAGCTGGAGCCACGGCCAGGTGGGAGCCACGTGCATTCATAGAATCTCAGGGTTGGAAGGGACCTCAGGAGGTATCTAGTCCAACCCTCTGCTCAAAGCAGGACCAACCCCAACTAAATCATCCCAGCCAGGGCTTTGTCAAGCCTGACGTAAAAACCTCTAAGGAAGGTGATTCCACCACCTCCCTAGGGAGCCCATTCCAGCGCTTCACCACCCTACTAGTGAAATAGTGTTTCCTAACATCCAACCTAAACCTCCCCCTCTGCAACTTGAGACCATTACTCCTTGTTCTGTCATCGGGTACCACTGAGAACAGTCTAGATCCAGCCTCTTTGGAACCCCCTTTCAGGTAGTTGAAAGCAGCTATCAAATCCCCCCTCATTCTTCTCTTCTGCAGACTAAACAATCCCAGTTCCCTCAGCCGCTCCTCATAAGTCATGTGCTCCAGCCCCCTAAATTTTTGTTGCCCTCCACTGGACTCTCTCCAATTTATCCACATCCTTCTTGTAGTGGGGGGCCCAAAACTGGACACAGTACTCCAAATGAGGCCTCACCAGTGCTGAATAGAGGGGGATGATCACATCCCTCGATCTGCTGGAAATGCCCCTACTTATACAGCCCAAAATGCCATAAGCCTTCTTGGCAACAAGGGCACACTGTCGACTCATATCCAGCTTCTCGTCCACTGTAACCCCTAGGTCCTTTTCTGCAGAACTGTCGCTTAGCCAGTCGGTCCCTAGTCTGTAGCAGTGCATGGGATTCTTCCGTCCTAAGTGCAGGACTCTGCACTTGTCCTTGTTGAACTAGGAGGTAGGGATAGGGTCCAGTGACCTAGACAAATTGGCAGATTGGGCCAAAAGAACTCGCATCTACCTCTCCCACCAGCTTAGTGTCATCCGCGAACTTGCTAAGGGTGCAATTCATCCCATCATCCAGATCATTAATTGGGAGAAAGAATTAAACAGAAATCTGTGACAAGGAACTGGGGACTGTAACAACACTTCCCTAGCTGCTCCAAAAGCCACCATCCCACCCCGGAGAAAGGCCGTAGTGGTTAAAACCAGCCTGGCTTACAGGAGACATCAGCTACAAACCCCTCTTCTAACAAATGGAAGAAAGGGAGAGTTGATAGCAAAAACTGTAACCCAGGAATCAGGAATTGTAGAAAACTGATAAGGGACACAAGGAGAAATTTGTGGCCAGCAGAACTAAGGACAAGAAGTTTTAAAAAGAATATGAAGAAAACGAATCCTACCAGTGGTATTGGTGTATTACGAGGCAGAACTGAGAGATTTGGTCAATAATAATGCAGAAAAGGAAAAAGTGTTGAATAAATATTTTTATCCTGTATTGGGGGAAAAAACATCCTGTCGTCCTATCAAATGACGAGGTTGGCACTTGTTCCATTCCACTAGTATCGCTGGAGGGTGTTAAACAGCAGCTACTAACATTAGATGTTTATAAATCAGCAGATCCAGATAACTCGCATCCAAGGGTTTGAAAAGAGCTGGCTGAGGAGCTCGCTGGACCGTTACCGTTGGTTTTCAGTAAGTCTGAGGATGTTCCAGCAGACTGGACGAGAGCTAATGTTGTGCCGATATTTCAAAAGGGCCAACGGGCTGGCCTGGAGCAGCCTGTCAGTCTGACATCAATCCTGGCAAACTAGTGAAATGGCCAACATGGGATGTGATTAATAAAGCGTTAGCGGAGGTGATGGAGTTAGTGCCACTCAACATGGGTTTATGGCTATAGACCTTGTGACACTGACATGACTTGTTTGAGGCGATGACCAGTTTGGCTGCTGTAACAGACAGGCGTCTGGAAGGCGTTTGCTTTGGTACCACACGACATTCTGATCAAAAACCGAGAATGACACAAAATCATCACAGCACCCGTGCAATGGATTCAAAACTGGCTCCCTGGCTGGTCCCGAAATGTCATCGTAACCGGGGACTCCATGTTGAGTGGATGTGTTTCCAGCGGCTCGGTTCTCAGGCCTAGCTAGGGAGCCCACTCGGCCCCTATAAACTGGGTTGTGCTGGCCCCTCTTGGACTGGGACAAACCTGGCAGTGGGTTTCTCTGGTTTCAGATGGGAGTATGCCAGGCTGCCCCCGCATGCCACAGCCATGCCAACGAGCCGGCTGCGCCATGCCCGGAGGTCCAGGCATGGCCGGTGTTCCCTGCACACGTGAGAGGCGCCTTCCTCCCAGCTGGGTGCCGTTGGGCGATGTTGCAGCCCACGGTATATGGGATGCACAAAGCCCACCTAGGGACGAGCCACCCATGGGCAGCGCCAGCGACCTTTCACAGCAGCCTGGAGCCAGCTGCCGGGGCTGGGCACTGCTGAAGATCCATGCTGGTTGGACACCCCCAGGCAGTTCCGGGTGTTGCCTCCTTCCCCAGGCCCACAGCACCCTGCTGCAGGCAGGTGGGGAAGGGAACCCAGACCCATGCGCCAGCCCAGGGCTTGGGGACCACAGCAAGGGCCTGTTTGTTCTGCACCCGGCTGGCTCCCTGGGCTGCTTCCTGCCTTTGCCCGGCTGCCGACGCGCTCGCCCGTCTCCTCCCGCCCACGCTGCCAGCACAGGGCTCCGCTCAGTTCGCTGCGGCGGGTGGACGTTCTCAGGGGCTCTGACCTGTCCTGGAGAGGGAACTGAGCCCTCAAGGAACCCTTCCTGGCTGCCACGGCCACACAGGCCAAGGCCAAGCCACGCGCCAGCGCCCACCGATGGCACGGGATAGATTTTCTGCCCCCCTGGAGCAAAGTGGCACAGACCTGGCTGCACTGGCTGGGAAAACGATCCCATCTGCCTCGACTGCGTGTCCCTGGGCCGGGGCCGCTAGACACCGGGGGGTCGCGCCAGCATGTCTGGGCTGCACACGGGCCCCGTGACCCAGTGCAGCCTGGCTGAGGTTTGCACGAGGCCGGGTGAGGGGCCGTCCTGCTGAGCTGTGCAGGCTGCCCTGGCGCGGGGGAGCCACCTGCAGACACCTGGGTTAAGAGCAGACTGGGCCCCGGGATCCTGTAGCGCCCGGCATGGCTGTTGGGGATTCGAAGCCAGCGGGCGGCTCTGGGGTCCCACACATGGGCCATGCACGTCAGTGGGGGAACTCGGGTTGCAACCCACAGGGGGGTCCCATGCGGTCACACGTGGGGTCGTAGGAGGGTGTCAGCCAGAGGAACAGGCGACATGGTGGCCAGAGCCCGAAAGGCGGGCGAGCGGGGGCCCCGAGTCAGCTGCTGGGCCTGAGTTGGTCTCAGGCAGGCACCAGCCCCGAGCACCGGGGCACCGCAGGGCCACAGAGCGTGTAGGAGCTCGCCTGGCCCGCGGCTGCAGCGCTCAGCCGCTCCGGCCTCCCTCGTGACACTGCCTGGCTAAGCATCGGGCTCAGCGCAGCCATGGCGTGGCCCCAGGAAGCCAGCGGATGAGGGGAGCCCTGAGGCTTTGCCGGGGAGCCAGGCCACGCTCCCAGCGCTGATGCCCGGGGGGTGGGTGCTAGCACTAGCCGTGGAGACATTCCCCTCCCCACTGCTCACACCAAGGCCACGCGGGGAAGGTTTTTGTCTTCTGCTGATTTAGAGCCAGGCCCCCAGGCGTGGAGACTCTGCCCTTTCTCGACGGGCCCCGTCCACGCCAGCCAGGCCTGGCTCAGCCCCTTGGGGTCAGCGTAGGGCTGGGGGTGGGGTGCTCCCCTGCCTGGGGCGCAGCCCGTGAGGGCACCATGCTGCTTGGCCCTACAGCTGTCCCCCCCCCCCCCCCCGGCTATGAGAGCCCATCCCCCTGCCCCAGCAAGAGGCGCTCAGCCAGCCGGGTGCCAGCCCAGCCAGTGACGTCCACAGCCGCGTTACGCAGCCCATACCCGTGGCAGGGGCGCCTGGGGGCGCGAAAGGGGCACTTTGCCCAGGTGCCCCCAGCCAAGCAGCGCTGTGACCCGGCGCGTGAGGCCCCCACGGCCTCGCTGTTGTCTGCCCCGCCCAGACAGGACCCGAGCTGCTGGGTGGGGGCGAGCGAGGGCCGAGCAGGGGGCTGAGCCCTGGGGGGCTGCTCGTTTCCCGGGTGCCCGCTGCTGCCCATGTGGCTTGTCGGCAGCACCAGGGCCTGGCTGCAGCAGGGGGCTGCGCACCGGGGGACCCCATGGATCCCTAGGGCAGGAAAGCCCCGTGAGGCCAGCGCAGGCAGCGAGGGGCTGAGCTGTATCTCCCCCAACCAGGCCCTGCCAGTCACTTCCTGCCGTGCCCACAGTGCTCCGCCCCCACCCGTCTGGTGCCCCAACGCGGAGCGGGGGGTGGGCACGGCTTGGGGTGTGGCTGAGGGGCGGGAGGAGTCAGGCATGGCCAGGGGAGGGCCCGGGCTGGGGAGGGACAGGCCAGGTCAGGCCAGGGCTGGGGAGGGACAGGCCAGGGGAGGGCAGGGCAGGGGGAGGGACAGGCCAGGGGAGGGCAGGGCTGGGGAGGGACAGGACAGGGCAGGGCAGGGGGAGGGACAGGCCAGGCCAGGCCAGGGCTGGGGAGGGACAGGACAGGGCAGGGCAGGGGGAGGGACAGGCCAGGCCAGGCCAGGCCAGGGGAGGGACAGGCCAGGGCAGGGCTGGGGAGGGACAGGCCAGGGCCGGGCAGGGGGAGGGACAGGCCAGGCCAGGGCAGGGCTGGGGGAGGGACAGGCCAGGCCAGGGCAGGGCAGGGGGAGGGACAGGCCAGGCCAGGCCAGGGGAGGGACAGGCCAGGGCAGGGCAGGGGGAGGGACAGGCCAGGCCAGGGCAGGGCAGGGGGAGGGACAGGCCAGGCCAGGGCAGGGCAGGGGGAGGGACAGGCCAGGCCAGGCCAGGGGAGGGACAGGCCAGGGCAGGGCAGGGGGAGGGACAGGCCAGGCCAGGGCAGGGGGAGGGACAGGCCAGGCCAGGGCAGGGCTGGGGAGGGACAGGCCAGGCCAGGGCAGGGGGAGGGACAGGCCAGGGCAGGGCAGGGCTGGGTGGGAGCCAGGCCAGGGCAGGGCTGGGGGAGGGACAGGCCAGGCCAGGGCAGGGCAGGGGGAGGGACGGGCCAGGGCAGGGCAGGGGGAGGGACAGGCCAGGGCAGGGCAGGGCTGGGGAGGGACAGGACAGGCCAGGGCAGGGCAGGGGGAGGGACAGGCCAGGGCAGGCCAGGGGAGGGACAGGCCAGGGGAGGGCCGGGGGAGGGACAGGCCAGGCCAGGGCTGGGGAGGGACAGGCCAGGCCAGGGCAGGGCAGGGGGAGGGACAGGCCAGGCCAGGCCAGGGCTGGGGAGGGACAGGCCAGGTCAGGGCAGGGGGAGGGACAGGCCAGGCCAGGGCAGGGCAGGGGGAGGGACAGGCCAGGGCAGGGCAGGGCAGGGGGAGGGACAGGCCAGGGCAGGGTAGGGGGAGGGACAGGACAGGCCAGGGCAGGGCTGGGGAGGGACAGGCCAGGCCAGGCCAGGGCCGGGTGGGGGCCAGGAATCCGGCCTGCAGAGGGGCAGCCAGCACCCGTCACTGGCTCCCTCCAGGCCAGGGGACAGGCAGTACCAAGGGGGGACGGGCGGGGAAAGCGGGGCAGGAGACTGCCCCCCGACACACCCCATGTCCCCAGCAGCTGGGTCAGTCTGCGTTACAGCACCCACAGATCCACCATCCCACCCAGCACTAGCAGAGGCCCCCCCCACTCACTGCCCTAGGGCCACATGGCAGAGGCCCCCCGTGTAAGCCCGGCGTAGGCACTGCCCCCCAACCCTGTGGGCACCGGCACCCCAGGGCCCCCCGACCCCCGCAGTGCTGCACCCCCTCAGGGCAGCCCAGCACCCCGCTGGCAGGAGCAGGGGGTGGGCCTGTCCTCCCCCCATAGGGACAGGGCCCAGGGGCCTTTCAGAATACTTTATTTTGTACATATGGTTCGTTAGCGTACGACAGCCCTGCCCCCGCTCGCACCCCGGAGGTGGGGGGGCTGAAAGCTGGGGGGGGCTGCACTTGGTGGCTCCTGGGCTGTGAGCCAGGCTGGGGGGGGCCGCATTGCCCTGGCAGAGGGGAAGAGCTGGCTCCTGGGGGGCTCACAGCCTGTGGCCATAGCTGTGGGGCTCCCTGGGCAGGGGGATCCGCTGGAGACTAGCCCCCACCACAGAGGGGGTGAGGGAACTGGGCTGGGGGACGTGCTGCACCAGGCAGGCCTGGGGCACGAGTCCCGGGAGTAACACGGAGTGAGAAGCACCCCCAGTCAGGGCCTGGCAGAGACCAGAGCAACCCCCACACTGCCCAGCCCCACACCAGGTCCCACGACCCCTCCCTGCCCCCAGCACTGGGCTCGGCCGCCCCGTCCCCTGAAACCAGCCACAGAAATAAAGTGCAGATCAACCCTAGCGAGAAGGGAGACGCTGTGGGAAGGGGGTGCTGGAGGGCAGATCAGGGGTGGGCAGCTGGGGGGTCGCTGGGGGGCGCAAAGCTGGGAGACACTGGACAGGTGGGGGGTGCTGGGGAGCACAATGGGCGTTGCTGGGGGCACATGTGGCAGCAGGTTGGCATTGCAGGGGGCAGGCGTTGCTAGCGGACACCAGGGGGGCTGGGCAGGCATTGCTGGTGGGTACAGAGGGTGGGCATTGCTGGGCAGCACTGGAAGCAATGGGCAGGGGGTGGGTGTTGCTGGGCTGTACAGGGGGGGCGGGTGTTGCTGCGGGACTGAGGCGGGTGTTGCTGGGTTGTACAGGGGGTGGGTGGTGCTGGGGGACTCAGAGGCAGGAGTTGCTGGGTTGTACAGGGGGCGGGTGTTGCTGGGAGGCTCAGAGGCGGGTGTTGCTGGGTTGTACAGCGGGAGGGGTGTTGCTGGGGGACTCAGAGGTGAGTGTTGCTGGGTTGTACAGGGGGAGGGGTGTTGCTGGGGGACTCAGAGGCAGGAGTTGCTGGGTTGTACAGGGGGCAGGTGTTGCTGGGTTGTACAGGGGGGCGGGTGTTGCTGGGTTGTACGGGGGTGTTGCTGGGGGACTCAGAGGCGGGGGTTGCTGGGTTGTATGGGGGGGGTGTTGCTGGGGGACTCAGAGGCGGGTGTTGCTGGGTTGTACAGGGGGAGGAGTGTTGCTGGGGGACTCAGAGGTGGGTGTTGCTGGGTTGTACAGGGGGAGGGGTGTTGCTGGGGGACTCAGAGGCAGGAGTTGCTGGGTTGTACAGGGGCAGGTGTTGCTGGGAGGCTCAGAGGCGGGTGTTGCTGAGTTGTACAGGGGGCGGGTGTTGCTGGGTTGTACGGGGGTGTTGCTGGGGGACTCAGAGGCGGGTGTTGATGGGTTGTACGGGGGAGGGGTGTTGCTGGAGGACTCAGAGGTGGGTGTTGCTGGGTTGTACAGGGGGTGGGTGGTGCTGGGGGACTCAGAGGTGGGTGTTGCTGGGTTGTACAGGGGGTGGGTGGTGCTGGGGGACTCAGAGGCAGGAGTTGCTGGGTTGTACAGGGGGCAGGTGTTGCTGGGTTGTACAGGGGGCGGGTGTTGCTGGGAGGCTCAGAGGCAGGTGTTGCTGAGTTGTACGAGGGGGCGGGTGTTGCTGGGTTGTATGGGGGTGTTGCTGGGTTGTACGGGGGGGTGTTGCTGGGGGACTCAGAGGCGGGTGTTGCTGGGTTGTACAGCGGGAGGGGTGTTGCTGGGGGACTCAGAGGTGAGTGTTGCTGGGTTGTACAGGGGGAGGTGTGTTGCTGGGGGACTCAGAGGATGGAGTTGGTGGGTTGGAAAGGGGGCAGGTGTTGCTGGGTTGTACAGGGGGGCGGGTGTTGCTGGGTTGTACGGGGGTGTTGCTGGGGGACTCAGAGGTGGGTGTTGCTGGGTTGTATGAGGGGGTGTTGCTGGGGGACTCAGAGGCGGGTGTTGCTGGGTTGTACAGGGGGAGGGGTGTTGCTGGGGGACTCAGAGGTGGGTGTTGCTGGGTTGTACAGGGGGAGGGGTGTTGCTGGGGGACTCAGAGGCAGGAGTTGCTGGGTTGTACAGGGGGCAGGTGTTGCTGGGTTGTACAGGGGGCGGTTGTTGCTGGGAGGCTCAGAGGCGGGTGTTGCTGCGTTGTACAGGGGGCAGGTGTTGCTGGGGGACTCAGAGGCGGGTGTTGCTGGGTTGTACAGGGGGAGGGGTGTTGCTGGGGGACTCAGAGGCGGGTGTTGCTGTGTTGTACAGGGGGCAGGTGTTGCTGGGGGACTCAGAGGCGGTGATGGACAGGATATGCTGCACCCCACGGAGAAGGATCAAGGCCCCCAGCCCCCGCAGCCCCATTGACCCTCTGGCCCGCACGACTGGGGGGAGGGGTGGCCCCCCAGCAAACACCAAAGGGCCCAGGGAGGGGGGAAGGGCGGACAGCCACTAACCTTCACCGCAGCCGGGGGGACCCGGTGGGCCACCCCTCTCCATGGGCCGGTCTCCCTGCTCTGGGGCCCGGGCCGGCAGGCACAGGGGCGGGTCCCCCCCGCTCGCCAGTCCCTTGCACTGCAGCCTGGGGGGCCCAGGGCTCCTGCAGCCCCCCACCTCTGGTGGGCTGGGCGCTCAGCACCAGTCTGCAGGTGGGTAAAGGGGCCCCTCGGTCTCTAGTCCAGGCAGCGGGGCAGGCGCAGGCCGAGGCCTGCCCAGGGTCCCTCAGCTACTGCAGGTAGCGATAGGCCTTGAAACAGTGATTGCCCGAGTCGGCCACCACCACGTGTCCGTCCGAGGTGAGCGCCAGGCCCTGCGGCCCGTACAGCGGGTCGGCCAGCGTGTTGATGTAGGACAGGAAGGAGCCTGAGCTGTCGAAGACCTGCCGAGAGAGGGGACTGTGACAAAGCTGAAGAACTCTCCCAGACTGAGGTGATTTGGGAACAAACTGATGCATTTCAACAGCAATAAGTCACCAGGACCAGATGGGATCCACCCAAGAGCTCTGAAGGAACTCAAATGTGAAATTGCAGAACTACTAACTGTGGTCTTTAGCCCAGGAATCGGCAACCTTTGGCCCGCGGCCCGTCAGGGAAATCCTCTGGCGAGCCGGGCCGGTTTGTTTACCTGCAGCGTCCGCAGATCACAGCTCCCACTGGCCGTGGTTCGCCGCTCCGGGCCAATGGGGGCTGCAGGAAGCAGCACAGGCTGAGGGATGTGCTGGCCACCGCTTCCCACAGCCCCCATTGGCCTGGGATGGCGAAACGTGGCCAGTGGGAGCTGTGATTGGCCGAACCTGCGGAAGCTGCAGGTAAACAAACCGGCCCGGCCCGCCAGCAGATTTCCCTGACGGGCCGCGAGCCAAAGGTTCCAATCCCTGCAGTAACCTATCGTTTAGATCAGCTTCTGGACCAGATGAATGGCGGATACCTAATGTGATGCCAACTTTTAAAAAGGGCTCCAGAGGTGACCCCGGCAATTACAGGCCAGTAAGCCTGACTTCAGTACCGGGCAAACTGGTTGAAACTATAGTAAAGAACAGAATTGCCAGACACAGAGATGACATAATTTGTTGGGGAAGCGTGAACATGGTTTTTGTAAAGGGAAATCATACCTCACCAATCTACTAGAATCCTCTGAGGGGATCAACAAGCATGTGGACAAGGGGGATCCAGTGTACTTAGATTTTCAGAAAGCCTCTGACAAGGTCCCTCACCACAGGCTCTTAAGCAAAATAAGCTGTCATGGGATAAGAGGGAAGGTCCTCTCATGGATTGGTAAGTGGTTAAAAGACAGGGAACAAAGGGTAGGAATAAATGGTTAGAATGGAGAGAGGTAATAGTGGTGTCCCCCAGGGGGCTGTACTGGGACCGGTCCTATTCAACGTATTCATAAATGATCTGGAAAAAGGGGTAAACAGTAGGGCTGTCGATTAATCGCAGTTAAATCACGCGATTAACTAAAAAAAATTAATTGCAATTAAAAAAATGAATCGTGCTTAATCGCAGCTTTAAGCACATTGTTAAACAACAGAATACCAACTGAAATTTATTAAATATTTTTGGATGTTTCTCTACATTTTCAAATATATTGATTTCAATTAAAACACAGCATACAGAGTGTACAGTGCTCACTTGATATTACTTGTATTACAAATATTTGCACTGTGAATACAATAAAAGAAATATGTTTCAATTCACCTCATACAAGTCCTGTAGTGCATTCTCTTTAGGGACGGTGTCCCTAGCCTCTGTGTGCCAGAAGCTGGGAATGGGCGACGGGATGGATCACTTGATGATTCCCTGTTCTGTCCATTCCCTTTGGGGCACCTGGCATTGGCCACTGTCGGCAGACAGGATACTGGGCTGGATGGACCTTTGGTCTGACCCGGTACGGCCGTTCTTGTGTTGTTTATCATGAAAGTGCAATTTACAAATGTAGATTTTTTTTGTTACATAACTGCACTGAAAAACACAACAACGTAAAACTTTAGAGCCTACAAGTCCACTTAGGCCAACTTCTTGTTCAGCCAATCGCTCAGACAAACAAGTGTGTTCACTTTTGTGGGAGATAATGCTGCCTGCTTCTTATTTACAATGTCACCTGAAAGTGAGAACAGGCGTTCGCATGGGACTTTTGTAGCCAGCGTTGCGAGGCATTTACGTGCTAGATATATTAAACATTTGTATGCTAGATATGCACCTCTACCCCGATATAAGGCGACCTGATATAACACAAATTTGAATATAACGCGGTAAAGCAGTGCTCCAGGGGGGCGGGGCTGTGCACTCCGGCGGATCAAAGCAAGTTCGATATAACGCGGTTTCACCTATAACGCGGTAAGATCTTTTGGCTCCCGAGGACAGCGTTATATCGGGGTAGAAGGGTATTAAACATTTTGGCCACCATTCCAGAGGACATGTTTCCATGCTGATGATGCTCATTAAAAAAAAATCCAGTAATTAAATTTGTGACTGAACTCCTTGGGGAAGAACTGTATGTCTCCTGCTCTGTTTTACCCAGATTCTGCTGGGATGATTTAGTTGGGGATTGGTCCTGCTTTGAGCAAGGGGTTGGACTAGATGACCTCCTGAGGACCTTTCCAACCCTGATATTCTATGATTCTATATTTCATGTTATAGCAGTCTCAGATAATGACCCAGTACATAGAATCCTAGAAGATTAGGGTTGGAAGAGACCTCAGGAGGTATCTAGTCCAACCCCCTGCTCAAAGCAGGACCAATCCCCAACTAAATCATCCCAGCCAGGGCTTTGTCAAGCCAGGCCTTAAAAACCTCTAAGGAAGGAGATTCCACCACCTCCCTAGGGAACCCATTCCAGTGCTTCACCACTCTCTGAGTGAAATAGTGTTTCCTAATATCAAACCTAAACCTCCCCCACTGCAACTTGAGACCATTGCTCCTTGTTCTGTCATCAGGTACCACTGAGAACAGTCTAGATCCATCCTCTCTGGAACTCCCTTTCAGGTAGTTGAAAGCAGCTATCAAATCCCCCCTCATCCTTCTCTTCTGCAGATTAAATAATCCCAGTTCCCTCAGCCTCTCCTCATAAATCATGTGCTCCAGCCCCCTAATCATTTTTGTTGCCCTCCGCCAGACTCTCTCCAATTTGTCCACATCCTTCTTGTAGTGTGGGGCCCAAAACTGGACACAGTACTCCAGACGATGCCTCACCAATGTCGAATAGAGGGGAATAATCACATCCCTCGATCTGCTGGCAACGCTCCTACTCATGCAGCCCAATATGCTGTTAGCCTTCTTGGCAACAAGGGCACACTGTCAACTCATATCCAGCTTCTTGTCCACTGTAACCCCTAGGTCCTTTTCTGCAGAACTGCTGCCCAGCCAGTCAGTCCGCAGCCTGTAGCAGTGCATGAGATTCTTCCATCCTAAGTGCAGGACTCTGCACTTGTCCTTGTTGAACCTCCTCAGATTTCTTTTGGCTGAATCCTCCAAATTGTCTAGGTCACTCTGGACCCTTGCTGAGGGTGCAATCCATCCCATCATCCAGATCATTAATGAAGATGTTGAACAAAACCGGCCCCAGGACCGACCCTTGGGGCACTCCGCTTGGTACTGGCTGCCAACTAGACACGGACCCGTTGATCACTACCCATTCAGCTTGATGATCTAGCCAGCTTTCTATCCACCTTATAGTCCTGTGACGTTATGACTGTGATATAATATCTCATTGAAAGATGACAGGGCCAGAAAGAGTTAATTAACTCATAGACTGACCTGACCCATGGGTGAACCTTGAGGACGGTTAGGAAGATATGTAAATGACTAGAGCTTTGAAATGCAAGTCTGCATTGTTAGAGGTAGAAGGGGAAATGTTTGCTCAGGTCTTGTGATGCAAGCAAACAAGTCTTGTCTATTGCTATAGTTTTAATTCAAAGATCAAAAGAGGAATATTAACATTTATGATGATACTTGAGTGAAATAGTATTATTGTCTATGTGTCTCTTTGAAGGTTGTGCTAACCTGTATCTGAACTGTTTAATGGATAAATTACTCTGTGCTAATTGCCAGGATGTTTGGGAGAAGGAGTTAAGCCTATTGTTTTCTCAGGCCAAAAGGCTGCTGGAAAAGTATAAGAAGCCTGGGACACAATCCTGCTTCATCTCAGATCTGCTTTGGGTTTCAAGAGGGGGAAACCTTAAGCCATAAGGATTGAGATCACCAGTCATTGACTGGAGCCACCCTGAATATGGAACTTGGACTATAACCTCTGGACTATTTCTAAAAGGACTTTTGGCAACTACAAGCTCATCTCTACTGTGTATCTGAACCTCAAGAATTGAATTCAAGACTGTCTGTAGATTAATCTTTTAACCAACACTCTCTATCTTTTCTTTTTTAATAAATTTTAGCTTAGTTAATAAGAATTGGCTATAGCGTGTATTTTGGGTAAGATCTAAGTTATAATTGGACCTGGGTATGTGGCTGATCCTTTGGGATTGGAAGAACCCTTTCTTTTATATGATGAAGTAAGATTCTTAGGAATCATCATCATATCTGACAGGTGTGTCTGAACGGAGGCCTGAGGCTGGGCACTTTAAGGGAACTGCGTGGTTTGGACTTCTAAGTGACCAGTGAGGTGCTGTAGAAGCTGTTTTGTGCTGGTTGGTAAATCTAAGTATTGGAATAACCACCAGCATTTGGGGTTTGTCTGCCCTGTTCTGTTTGCAGTTCACCCTGATTGAGTGACCTCAGCTGGCTCCCACGGGCAGCACCGTCACAGTGGCGTAGTCGGCAGGATCCACAGAACCAGGTCAATTAAGCTTTGGGTCAGAACCCCACGCTATCCAAATTGGAATTTTGGTATTGAGAGTTTGGTTGGTTAAGGAGCAGTTGCAATGGATGAGCAAAGAGCATATGAGGGTCTTGACAAAAAAGCCCTGGAAGATTTGTGTTCAGGAAAGGGGATAAGCTTTAGAAAGAAAGCTACAAATCAAGAAATGAGAGATCTGTTAACGGCCAGTGATCAGGAGGCAGGAGCACGGCCCTTACCTGATGCTACAGAAAATGCAGAAACAATTAGAATAAATAAGGCAGCAAATAAACTGCAACTGGAGCATGAACAGAAACTAGCAGATCTTCGATTGCTGAAAAGGCAAAAAATAGCTGAATTCGAAAGAGAAGCTGCTGAAAGAGAGAAAGAAGCTGCTGAAAGAGAGAAAGAAGCTGCTAAAAGAAAGAAGGAGGCTGATGAGAGAGAAGAAAAAGCTCGTAAGGGGCGTCTGGAATTACTGGCTGCTGAGGAGAAAGCTCGACAGAGGCAACAGGAGCTGGAACAGGAGACCCAGAAGATGCAACAAGAAACTGCTAGACTCCAGCTCCAAGTCAAAAAAGCAAGGGAAGAACAGCAGAAACTGTATCCTCTTGAAAATCCAGTTTATAACTGTGTGGATATGTGGTATTACTCTGGGCAGTTTTCTGTGTTTAACCAGTTTTGCTATGGCTATGCAGAGGGGGATTCTAACCTGGTGGGAAATAGCTGTTTGTCTGTGAATGAAGTTTCTGAATGTCTGTCTAATGTCTCAGAAGTGAATCTGGAATTAGATCAGGAGCAGAAAAATCTCATTGGTGAGGAGAATATTTCTCAGAAGCAGATTAAAGTAGATGGTCAGGTGAAAGCCCTAACTGAGGAAGGAAAGGGTAGATCTGTGATGGGTGATGGATTGGTGGCTAGTACAGCTTGTAAAAGTGAACCTAAAATGGGTAACTGTGATTTGCTGGAAGTAGCTCAGTGTAGTGAAAAGAGCAGCAGCTTATCTGTTGGGAGAGGCAATGTGCCTGGTAGGGAAAGTTTGGAGGGGCCTAGGCAGCCTTGTGAGCTAATGGCTTTGTCTAATCAGCAGTTTGGGAAGGGAGGGATAGTGGAAGATGAGTGTCCCTGTCCCTTACCTGTTTCCTGTGTGGAGAAATGTGACAGTGGAGGGAATGTGCCTATGTCGGTCGGGGGTATTGACTTGCCTATGAAGGAAGCTACCCCAGTCTCCAAGCAGTTGTCTGTGAACAGCCCTGTGTGCTGGGACAAGGGAAGTGAAATCCCAAGCTGTGTGTCTGGTAAAGGAGAATGTGTCTCCGGCTCTTCTGTGTCTGTGAAGCAGACAGAAGGGGCCTTCCAGCCTGTGATGGTTGAGGGTGATTCAGTTGTCTCGGAGTCGGTTGTAGATACAGCTAAAGCCCAGGAAGGGAATGGTCCTGAGTTTGTGTCTGCTGGGGAGAATGGCACTGTAACTAGGTTGCATCCAGTTAGTGTCTTAGCAAAATCCCAGAGAACAGACAATTCTGGTGCTTGTAGTTTGCCAGTTGCTGATGTGTGGTTGGAAAAGGGTGTAGCAGCTCTGTCTGATCAGGGTAATACCCTAGCCAGGGCACAAGGAGAGCATGAAGGTGATTTAATGGTGTTACCTACTAACAGTTTAACAACTTATAGCAAGAAGGAAAAGATTCCTGAACTTGTTCATGGCCAAGGGAAGGAGACTGCTTCTAACCTGTTATCTAGAAAGTCTGTAGGTGTGCCTAAAAGGGGATTGTGTAGAAATCCGCCTGTTGGGCCTAAGGTGATTCTGAATGTAAGTGAGACCCAGAAAGCATCTGTGGTTGCTCAGGGAAGTGTTCCTTTAGAGCAAGCCCTAGGTGAAGAGGGGAAGGGCAGAATTTCTGAGAGGGGTGAATTGCTGCTTAGAGAAGCTCCTAGGGAAAGGAATCCTCATGGTAGCCTGTGCAAGCAGTTTACTGCGACTGAAGGGTGTGAAGGTAATTTAATCAAAAAAGTTTCATTTCCTAACAGCCAGAAATTTTCTGTTGTGAATGGATCCACTGACTTTCCTTTTGAGAGATCCAGTGTGGGTAGCTTAGAGAAGGTCTCAGATGAAGTAGAAGCTGTTAAGAAAGTTGAGCAGCCATATAACCAGGTGGCTGTGTGTGGCCAGCCTGTTGAAAAGACCATGGCGTTGGGACAGGACTGTCTCCATGCTGATTCTGTAAGTAACCAGTCTGTGCTTCAGGATTTAAAAAGAAATTTGGTTACTGGTGTTTCAAAGCAGAACAGTTTTATGGCTGAATGCTTGAGGATGCAGGGGAAAGCAAGTGAACTCTCACCCTCA
This sequence comes from Mauremys mutica, assembly GCF_020497125.1. Classification (NCBI taxonomy): domain Eukaryota; kingdom Metazoa; phylum Chordata; order Testudines; family Geoemydidae; genus Mauremys; species Mauremys mutica. The sequence continues at coordinate 371,752,632 of NC_059072.1, read as the reverse complement.
AACTATTTGGAATTGTGTGATATCTCTGTAAAACAAAGTCCAGCCTTGAAATGGGTAGCAGCTAAAAATCTAAAAGCTAGTGTCTGTGTTGATGCAAATTACTTGGCTGGCAGGGAGAAGAAAGACTTGCTAATAGCTGTTAGCAAACAGAGCCCACCCCATCAGCCAGTGAATTCTGTTAAACAAAAGAAATCAGGGTTTAATCCTTCAGGACAAGGAGAAAAGAAAAAACTTAATTTTGCAAAGGAAAGCCACAGGGTAACCCTAAAAGGCCCAAACCCCAATGGTATTGAGCCAAAGGTGTGGCATAGCAAACATAATGGTAGATGGACACCTGCAATAAATTTGTTGTTATTGCTGATGGTAATGTTTGTAACTAATGTGTTGCTATTACCAAGAAATGTAAAAATGTACAATGTGCCTAATCTTATGGTAAATCCCTTGAACATGTTAAAAGTAATGCATAAGAACCCACTTTATGTTAAAAGGCCTTGTTATACTAATGTTTCACTGTTAGTGCCTATAAACAGTCTTGGAACTTTTCATAGGAGAAAAGACATTCCAGACCTAATGTGCTGTGTTAAAAGGGAAACTGAGGCACACTACCATATTGCTTGCATGGCTAAATGCCCAGATTCCTGTACAATGAACAACATTAATATCTACATTGGTTTAATGTTAATTGGGTTCCAGGCATTTGCCAAAGCTTGTATAAATAAAATAGCTAGTTTCTTTAGCTCTTGGCAAGATCACAAGAAACATACAGGAACCCTGCTGCAAGAGCAGATCCAATCCACTATTGTTCTAACCAAGTTTTACCTTAAGTTCATAAAAAGATTCAATCATGTTATTGAACATGAGTTGGGTAAACCATTTCTGTTATACAGTGACATGGCTTCTAACCCAATACAAGCTGTAATAAAACAAAACCCAGGATGGGGAGCTTTTGGGATGCAGTCAGTGATGTTTGTGTCATCCCTTCCTGCATCAATTTTGCGTTGGGGGTGTGACGTTATGACTGTGATATAATATCTCATTGAAAGATGACAGGGCCAGAAAGAGTTAATTAACTCATAGACTGACCTGACCCATGGGTGAACCTTGAGGACGGTTAGGAAGATATGTAAATGACTAGAGCTTTGAAATGCAAGTCTGCATTGTTAGAGGTAGAAGGGGAAATGTTTGCTCAGGTCTTGTGATGCAAGCAAACAAGTCTTGTCTATTGCTATAGTTTTAATTCAAAGATCAAAAGAGGAATATTAACATTTATGATGATACTTGAGTGAAATAGTATTATTGTCTATGTGTCTCTTTGAAGGTTGTGCTAACCTGTATCTGAACTGTTTAATGGATAAATTACTCTGTGCTAATTGCCAGGATGTTTGGGAGAAGGAGTTAAGCCTATTGTTTTCTCAGGCCAAAAGGCTGCTGGAAATGTATAAGAAGCCTGGGACACAATCCTGCTTCATCTCAGATCTGCTTTGGGTTTCAAGAGGGGGAAACCTTAAGCCATAAGGATTGAGATCACCAGTCATTGACTGGAGCCACCCTGAATATGGAACTTGGACTATAACCTCTGGACTATTTCTAAAAGGACTTTTGGCAACTACAAGCTCATCTCTACTGTGTATCTGAACCTCAAGAATTGAATTCAAGACTGTCTGTAGATTAATCTTTTAACCAACACTCTCTATCTTTTCTTTTTTAATAAATTTTAGCTTAGTTAATAAGAATTGGCTATAGCGTGTATTTTGGGTAAGATCTAAGTTATAATTGGACCTGGGTATGTGGCTGATCCTTTGGGATTGGAAGAACCCTTTCTTTTATATGATGAAGTAAGATTCTTAGGAATCATCATCATATCTGACAGGTGTGTCTGAACGGAGGCCTGAGGCTGGGCACTTTAAGGGAACTGCGTGGTTTGGACTTCTAAGTGACCAGTGAGGTGCTGTAGAAGCTGTTTTGTGCTGGTTGGTAAATCTAAGTATTGGAATAACCACCAGCATTTGGGGTTTGTCTGCCCTGTTCTGTTTGCAGTTCACCCTGATTGAGTGACCTCAGCTGGCTCCCACGGGCAGCCCCGTCACAAGTCCATTCATCCAGCCCATACTTCTTTCACTTGCTGGCAAGAATACTGTGGGAGACCGTGTCAAAAGCTTTGCTAATGTCAAGATATATCATGTTCACTGCTATCCCCATATCCATAGAGCCAGTTATCTCCTCATAGAAGGCAATCAGGTTAGTCAGGTATGACTTGCCCTTGGTGAATCCATGCTGACTGTTCCTGATCACTTTCCACTCCTCTGAGTGCTTCAGAATGGATTCCTTGAGGACCTGCTCTATGATTTTTCAAGGGACTAAGGTGAGGCTGACCGGTCTGTTCGTTTTAAGAACACCTGCAAATTGTAACTAACCTTGTTTGTCTGAGTGATTGGCTGACCAAGAAGTAGGACTGAGTGGACTTGTAGGCTCTAAAGTTTTACACTGTTTTGTTCTCGACTGCAGTTATTTTTGTACATAATTCTACATTTGTAAGTTCAACTTTCAGGATAAAGAGATTGCACTGCAGTACTTGTAACACTGCTCTACAGCCAAAATGCTTCTGAAATAAATGTAGTCCAACTTTACTAATTCTGGGTCACTGAGAATGAAAATGATGCTTAAAATTGTTGATTGGCTCTAGTTTTCAAGTTATGCTATTGGGTCAGTATATACGACCCTTGACTTGGGAATAGCAGAGGATAAGTGAGTTATAAAGGGAAGGGATCTCAATTTAAACCAGAAATGACTAAAATACATCTTTGACTGGATCTATGAATAAATCTATGACTGGATTTGGACAGTACTTGCTTTTTAGGCAAAACAATGAATGATGCAATCTGAAGCTGGTATTGCGTCATACATGATATGAATTGCATCATGTTATTCCTAGAAGTCATGGATGATGCAATCATAACGAAGCTTACATCACTCTGCTGAACAAATTGCCCTATATCAGCTCTAGAAATCATACAGTGTCGTGCTCTCTTATTTGTCAGTGTTTGATTTTGCAAAGGGACACATTTCTGTTTAGCCAAAGTGAGCAGAGATGCCTCGTACTTGTGTGAACAGTGCAGATAACTTCTGCTATGTTTGTGGTGAAGTGACTTTTGCATCACAAAAGCGCAGTATAACCACTATGGTTAAGAAAGCCTATCACCTTTATTTTGGCTGCAAAATTGGCGATCAGGACAAGAGGTGGGCCCCACACATATGCTGCAACACTTGTGCAACAAATCTTCGCCAGTGGTTGAACAGGAAAAGGAAATCTATGCCTTTTGCAGTGCCAATGATTTGGAGAGAGCCAACAGATCATAGCAGCAATTGTTACTTCTGCATGGTGCCTCCAGTTGGGAAAGGTGTGTCAAAGAAGAAAAAGTGGACTGTGCATTATCCAAACATTCCATCAGCTATACGCCCAGTACCTCACAGAGAAGGACTGCCGGTTCCTGATGCACCAGAATCATTCTCACTTGAGTCAGACGAGGAAGAGGAAGAGGATGAAACTTCTGGTCCTGAACCATCAATGTCACAGGACCCACATTTTCTCCCATCCTCCTCCTCTGAACCATACCTCAAAACACAAGGTGAACGGAATGACCTTGTCAGGGATTTGGAACTACCCAAGAGTAAGGCAGAGCTGTTGGGCTCCAGACTACAGCAGTGGAATCTCCTGGCAGGTGATGTTAGGGTTTCCATGTTCCGTGACCGTCAAAAGGATCTTGTCCCATTCTTCTTCATGGAAGGTGATCTTGTAGCCTGCAACAACATCGATGGTGTGATGGCAGCCCTCAACATCGTTCACGATCCAGATGAGTGGAGACTGTTCATTGATTCATCGAAGACGAGTCTTAAAGCTGTTTTACTGCATAATGGCAATGTTTTGCCATCAATTCCAGTTGGTCATGCAGTCCATATGAAGGAAACCTATGACAACATGAAACAACTTTGGAGGTGCATAAACTATGACCAACATCAGTGGCAGCTTTGTGGCGATTTGAAGGTTGTTGCTCTCTTGCTTGGTCTGCAGACTGGATACACAAAGTACTGCTGTTTTCTCTGCGAATGGGATAGTCGTGCAAGAGATTCCCACTACATCAAGAAAGATTGGCCACTCCGACAGTCATTGGAGCCTGGGAGGAAAAGTGTTCAGCATCCACCACTTGTTGAATCAAGGAAGATTTTGTTACCACCCTTACACATCAAGCTGGGTCTGATGAAGAACTTTGTCAAGGCCATTGACAAAACACAAGCAGCTTTCAAGTACCTCCGTGGAAAATTTCCAAGGTTAAGTGAAGCTAAGATAAAGGAAGGTGTCTTTGTTGGTCCTCAGATTGGTGAACTTCTTCGAGATGATGCATTTGACCATGCACTGTGTGGCAAGGAAAACACGGCATGGAAAGCCTTCCAGTTAGTGGCAATAAATTTTCTCGGAAACAACAAGGCAGACAACTATAGGTTGTTGGTGGAAAGCCTCCTCAAGGCTTACAAAAGCCTTGGTTGCAACATGTCACTAAAGATACATTTTTTGCACTCTCATCTAGATTTTTTTCCACCGAACTGCGGAGCAGTGAGCGACGAGCACGGCGAGCGATTTCACCAGGACATTGCAACAATGGAGAACCGCTATCAGGGCAAATGGAGCCCATCAATGCTGGCAGACTATTGCTGGACAGTGACAAGAGATGCTCCATTTAATGAATACAAGAGACAAGCCAAGAAGCGCCGAGTAGACACTGACTAGGACTAAACTATGTACATAATAGTTTTTTGCCTTTTGTTTCATAATAAATTTTAGTTATATAACCCTTTTGCTGATTTTTAAAGTGTTACATAAACAGGACAGGTGAAATATTATCATGTAAAGCAACCATAAACACATGAAAAGACCTAGGTTTACAATTTATGATTAAAACTCTACTATCTACACAATATACATAGACATAAAATGTAAAAACGTACATAACTTAGAAACAGTAGCCAATCAGTTGTTTTAATTGTCATATTTGAATTCAGCACATCAAAATACATAATAAATAGCACATTTTATCTCTGAAGCAGACGACTTCTCAAAAATTGTAGACCAGTGTAATGGGGGAATTGAAAAATACTATTTCTTGTTTTTTTATAGTGCAAATATTTGTAATAAAAAATAAATATAAAGTGAGCACTGTACACTTTGTATTCTGTGTTGTAATTGAAATCAATATATTTGAAAACATCCAAAAATATTTAAATAAATTGAATTCTATTATTGTTTAACAGTGTGATTAATCGCAATTAGTGTTTTTAATTGCTTGACAGCCCTAGTAAACAGTGATGTGGCAAAATTTGCAGATGAAACAAAACTACACAAGATAGTTAAGTCCCAGGCAGACTGTGAAAAGTTACAAAGGGATCTCACAAAACTGAGTGAGTGGGCAACACAATGGCAGATGAAATTCAATGTTGATAAATGCAAAGTAATGCACACTGGAAAACATAATCCCAACTATACCTATAAAATGATGGGGTCTAAATGAGCTGTTTCCACTCAAGAAAGATCTTGGAGTCCTTGTGGAGAGTTCTCTGAAAACATCCACTCAATGTGCAGTGGCATCAAAAAAGCGAACAGAATGTTGGGAATCATTAAGAAAGGGATTGATAATAAGACAGAAAATATCATATTGCCACTATATAAATCCATGGTACGCCCACAGCTTGAATACTGTGTGCAGATGTGGTTGCCCCATCTCAAAAAAGATATATTGGAATTGGAAAACGTTCAGAAAAGGCAACAAAAATGATGAGGGGTGTGGAACGGCTTCCGCACGATGAGAGATTAATGAGACTGGGACTTTTCAGCTTGGAAAAGAGACGACTAAGGGGGGCTATGATACAAGTCTACAAAATCATGGCTGGTGCGGAGAAAGTCAATAAGGACGTGTTATTTACTCCTTCTCATAACGCAAGAACTAGGGGTCACCAAATGAAATTGGTAATAAAGGTAATAACTGAAGATATACCAATCTCCTAGAACTGGAAGGGACCTTGAAAGGTCATCGAGTCCAGCCCCCTGCCTTCACTAGCAGGACCAAATTGATAGGCAGCAGGTGTAACACATACAAAAGGAAGTATTTTTTCACACAACACACAATCAACCTGTGGAACTCCTTGCCAGAGGATGTTGTGAAGGCCAAGATTATAACAGGGTTCAACAAAGAACTAGATAAATTCATGGAGGACGGGTCCATCAATGGCTATCAGCCAGGATGGACAGGGATGGTGTCCCTAGCCTCTGTTTGCCAGAAGCTGGGAATGGGTGACAGGGGATGGATCACTTGATGATTCCCTGTTCTGTTCAGTCCCTCTGGGGCACCTGCCATTGGCCACTGTTGGTAGACAGGATACTGGGCTAGATGGACCTTTGGTCTGACCCAGTATGGCTGTTCTTATGTACTGCAGAGCCGTGGCACCGCCCCCCGACAGGGTCTCCCCACCACCCAGAACAACCTGGGCCCCTGCCCCGCCCATCACAGTGCCAGGGCCAAGGAGGGTCTCAGCCACGTCCCTACCCACCAGTGCCAGTCAGAAGCTGGGCAGCCCTGGGGATGGCCTCATGGACCAGGGAAATCCTTTCCCGCTCTGTGTGTGACGAGCCTATGGAACTCACTGCCACCAGACACAATGGGGCCGGTGCTTAGAGTCAAGGAGGGATGGGGCATTTCTCTAATGCTGGAGACGGGAATGCCAATATGGGGGGGAGGGGAGGAACTGCCAGCCTGGCAGGTTCCCAGTGCCCCCCTGGTAGGTCCCAGCCCTCGCTGCCTACCTGGATCCGGCTGTTGCCCCAGTCGGCCACGATGATGTTGCCGTTGGAGTCGACGGCCACGCCGGTGGGGGCGTTGAACTGCCCGTTCCCCTCCCCGTGGGAGCCGAACTTGAAGAGGAACTCGCCGTCGGCGCTGTACACCTGGGGGAGAGGGCTCGTCACCCCGCCAGCCCCCGACCCGCCCGGCTGGGAGGAGGGCTCCGAGCCGTGCTGGAACCCGGAGGGGGTGTTAGCTCGATGGAGGGCCGCCAAGGCCTGGGGAGCCCCCGGAGCACAGGGCTTGGGCAGGCCGAGGGGCTGGGGGGGCCCGGCCGGCACCGGGGAACAGGCCACAAGGGAGAGGCCAACTCCGCACTCCAGAGCAGACGGGCCGGGCGGCGACCTCATAACCGCTGCTGCCCTGGGCTCCCCAAGGACGCCCCACACTGAGGCCGGGGACTGACGAACCCGGCACGGCCCTGAGCTGCAGGAATCCCGGCTGGGGCGGGGGGAGGGGCCTGCGGCTCCCGGCTGGGTGGGGGGGAGGGGCCTGCGGCTCCCGGCTAGGCAGGGGCGGGGAGGACACAGCTCCCCGGGACGCGCTGGGCAGAGCTCAGCCGGGACGCAGGCGGACCCCCAGGGGGTCAGTCTCTGGGGCGCTGAGGCAGCGTGTGGGGAGGCAGAGCGTGAAGGGTCCCTCCCAGGGCCCATCCTGTGGCTAGGTGCCGGGGCACGGGCAGAGCCCGGGCAGGGACAGGGCCCGACTCACCTTCACCGAGTGGTTGTGGAAGTCGGTCACCACGATCTCGTTCTTGTTGTTAACAGCGACGAAGTGGGGCCCTGGGAGGAGAGAAGGACACCCCTGAACCTGCCTCAGCGCACGGGGCTGGGGTGGGCTCCGCTCGCGGGGCAGCAGGGGCAGGTCTGTCCCCCCATCAAATGCCCACTCTCCTGGGGGTGGGGCAGGGAGGGCACACACCCCGCGGGGGCAGTGGAGGTGAATGCACGGTGAATGCTGTCAGAGCAGCTGGTGAGCCTGGGCATTGGGGTGGACGTTAGTGACCACAGCAGCTGCCAGACCCATTAGAGAGGGAGAGACCTCAGCAGGAAACACCAGCCGGGCAGGGCTTCATGGCCATTCACAGAGGACAAGTGCTGAGAAAGGAGAGAAAAGAACCCAGGAGTCCTGGCTCCCAGCCCCGTCCTGCTCTAACCACCAGACCCCACTCCCCTCCCAGCTGGGAGAGAATCCAGGAATCCTGGCTCCTGGTCCCCCCCTGCTCTAACCACTAGACCCTACTACCCCCCCGCCAGGATAGAACCTGCCCCCCACCCCAACCCAACCCATCAGACCCCACTCCTCTCCCAGCTCAGATAGAACCCAGGAGTCCTGGCTCCCAGCCTCCCTGCTCTGAGCACCAGCCCCCACTCCCCTCCCAGAGCCGGGGAGAGAACCCAGGAGTCCTGGCTCCCAGCCCCCCCTGCTCTAACCCACCAGCCCCCACTCCCCTCCCAGACAGGAGAGAACCCAGGAGTCCTGGTGCCCTGCCCCCCCCCCCCAGCTCCAACCCACCAGCCCCCACTCCCCTCCCAGAGCCGGGGAGAGAACCCAGGAGTCCTGGCCCCCAGCCTTCCCTCCCCTCCCAGACAGGAGAGAACCCAGGAGTCCTGGCCCCCAGTCTCGCCCTCAGCCCACGAGTGTGCGCTGCCTGTCCAAGCGCCCTGCAGCCCAGCGGAGTGGAGGTCCCCGAACTCACCAGACTGGCACAGCAGGAAGCCAAAGACATGCAGTAGTAAGGACCTGCTGGTCGAGGTATTACCATCGAGGGTACCTGCAAACTGCCGCTCCGCCGATCCGCGGCCACCAAACTTGGTCACCAGCTTCCCATTGGACTGGAAGATGAAGACGCAGCAGGCCTTGTTGTCCACCACGATGATGTGGCCATTGCGGTCCACGGCCACGCCCTTGGGGCCCATCAGCCGCCCAGCCCCGATCTTCGTCTGCAGCGGCAGGGAGCAGGACATTGGATCACATGGCCTGGGGACTGGAACCTGTACGAGCCCTGCCTCCCTCCACCCAGCCCCGCCTCTGGAACAGGAACAGCCTCCAGCCCCAGAGCTGGCATGTCCCCAATAACCTGTCCCTGAGGAACGGCCCCCGGGCTGGGGGCTAGAGCCCACTATTCAACCCCTCGCGTGTTGCTCTGCTGGCTCGTTAAGGGGCACAAGAACAGCCCTACTGCGCCAGACCAAAGGTCCATCTAGCCCAGTGTCTGCCGACCATGGCTAGTGGCAGGTGCCCCAGAGGGAATCATCAAGTGATCCATCCCGTCGCCCATTCCCAGCTTCTGGCAAACAGAGGCGGGGGACACCATCCCTGGCTAAGAGCCATTGATGGACCTGTCCTCCAGGAACTTACCTAGTTCTTTTTTGAACCCTATTATGGTCTTGGCCTTCACAACATCCTCTGGCAAGGAGTTCCACAGGTTGGCTGTGCGTTGTGTGAAAAAATACTTCCTTTGCTTTGTTTTAAACCTGCTGCCTATTAATGTCATTTGGTGACCCCTAGTTCTTGTGTTATGAGAAGGAGTAAATACCACATCCTTATTGACTTTCTCCACACCAGCCATAATTTTATAGACCTCTATCATATCCCCCCATAGTCGTCTCTTTTCCAAGCTGAAAAGTCATAGAATCATAGAATCTCAGGGTTGGAAGGGACCTCAGGAGGTCATCTAGTCCAACCCCCTGCTCAAAGCAGGACCAAACCCAACTAAATCATCCCAGCCAGGGCTTTGTCAAGCCTGACCTTAAAAACCTCTCAGGATGGAGATTCCACCACCTCCCTAGGTAACCCATTCCAGTGCTTTACCACCCTACTAGTGAAAAAGTTTTTCCTAATATCCAACCTAAACCTCCCCCTCTGCAACTTGAGACCATTACTCCTTGTTCTGTCATCTTCTACCACTGAAAACAGTCTAGATCCATCCTCTTTGGAACCCCCTTTCAGGTACTTGAAAGCAGCTATCAAATCCCCCCTCATTCTTCTCTTCTGCAGACTAAACAATCCCAGTTCCCTCAGCCTCTCCTCATAAGTCATGTGCTCCAGCCCCTTAATCATTTTTGTTGCCCTCCGCTGGACTCTCTCCAATTTATCCACATCCTTCTTGTAGTGTGGGGCCCAAAACTGGACACAGTACTCCAAATGAGGCCTCACCAGTGCTGAGTAGAGGGGAATGATCACATCCCTCGATCTGCTGGAAATGTCCCTACTTATACAACCCAAAATGCCATTAGCCTTCTTGGCAACAAGGGCACACTGTTGACTCATATTCAGCTAGGGTGACCAGACAGCAAATGTGAAAAATCGGGACAGTGGGTGGGGGTAATAGGAACCTATATAAGAAAAAGACCCATAATCGGGACTGTCCCTATAAAATCGGGACATCTGGTCACCCTATATTCAGCTTTTCGTCCACCGTAACCCCTAGGTCCTTTTCTGCAGAACTGCTGCCCAGCCATTCGGTCCCTAGTCTGTAGCAGTGCATGGGATTCTTCCGTCCTAAGTGCAGGACTCTGCACTTGTCCTTGTTGAACCTCATCATATTTCTTTTGGCCCAATCCTCTAATTTGTCTGGAAAGTCCCAGCCTTATTAATCTCTCCTCATGTGGCAGCCGTTCCATACCTCTAATCATTTTTATTGCCCTTTTCTAAACCTTCTCCAATTCCAAAATATCTTTTTTGAGATGGGGCGACCACATCTGCACGCAGTATTCAAGACGTGGGTGTCCCATGGATTTATATAGAGGCAACATGATATTTTCTGTCTTATTATCTGTCCCTTTCTTTATGATTCCCAACATTCTGTTCACTTTTTTGACTGTCGCTGCACATTGAGTGGATGTTTCGAGAGAACTCTCCACAATGACTCCAAGATCTCTTTCTTGAGTGGTAACAGCTAACACAGACCCCATCATTTTATAGGTATAGTTGGGATTATAAAAACAACAAGGAGTCCTTGTGGCACCTTACAGACTAACAAATTTATTTGGGCATAAGCTTTCGTGGGCTAGAACCCACTTCATCAGACACATGCAATGGAAAATACAGGTTTATATACACAGTACATGAAAAGATGGGAGTTGCCTTACCAAGTGGGGGGTCAGTGCTAATGAGCCAATTCAATTAAAGTTGGATGTGGGCTGTTCTCAACAGTTGACAAGAAGGGGTGGAAATCAGTTTTGTGGGGTTAATGAGGCTAATGTAATCAGGGTGGCCCATTTCAAACAGTTGACAAGAAGGTGGGAGTATTTAGCTGGGGGAAATTAGTTTTTGTAATAACAACAAGGAGTCTTTGTGGCACCTTAGAGACTAACAAATTGATTTAGTTTTTGTATTGATTAGTTGGGATTATGTTTTCCAACGTGCATTACTTCGCACTTATTAACACTGAATTTCATCTGCCATTTTGTTGCCCAGTCACCCAGTTTTGTGGGATCTCTTTGTAGCTCTTCGCAGTCTGCCTGGGACGGAACTATCTTGAGCAGTTTAGTATCATCTGCAAATTTTGCCACCGCTCTGTTTACCCCTTTCTCCAGATCATTTATGAATATGTTGAATAGGACTGGTCCCAGTACAGATCCCTGGAGGACACCACTATTTACCTCTCTCCATTCTGAAAACTGACCATTTATCCCTACCCTTTGTTCCCTGTCTTTTAACCAGTTACCAATCCGTGTCTGACAATTCTGCTCTTTACTATAGTTTCAACCAGTTTGCCCGGTACTGAAGTCAGGCTCATTGGCCTGTAATTGCCGGGGGCACCTCTGGAGCCCTTTTAAAATATTGGCATCACATTAGCTATCCTCCAGTCATCTGGTATATAGGTTACCTACCACCGTGAGTAGTTCTGCAATTTCACATTTGGTTTCCTTCAGAACTCTCGGGTGAATCCCGTCTGGGCCTGTGACTTGTTACTGTTTAGTTTATCAATTTGTTCCCAAACCTCCACTAGTGACACCTCAGTCTGGGACAGTTCCTCAGATTTGTCCTGCTCGGCTCCTGGCTCAGGGGGCCCTAGTGGCAGCGTTCCACAGGCCAGTTGTGAAGTGGGTTTCAAAGTGTTTCCTTTGCCCCAGTATACATATGCTCCCTGTCTGCCAGGGGGAGGGAGACACCCAAACCCACCTTCTTTCTCTCCCTTGATTGTGTCCCCTGTGGGCACTAACCAGCCCGCCTGGTCACGCTCTGCCCTGCCCTCTCACCTTGAACTTGCCCTCGGGGGAGAAGATGCTGACCCAGCGGTTGTCGTAGTCGGCGATGATGATGTCCCCGTTCATGTCAACCGTGACACCGGTAGGGCGCTGCAGCTGCCCGGGGGAGCGGCCCCGCACGCCGAAGCGCAGCCGGAACTGGCCCTCGTTGGAGAAGACCTGGCAGGGGCAGAGCAGGGCGGTCAGTGGGGGAAGCTGGGGGGTAGGGGCAGGAGCCGACAAGTCCCTACCTGCACACACTGGTTATTGCTGTCAGCCACCACGATGCGACCGGAGCTGGAGGTGGAGATGCCCTGCAGGTTGGTGAATTCCCCCTTCTCCCGGCCTCGGCTTCCTACAGGCAGAACACAGGGTGAGGGGCTTCAGGCAGGAGGGGCGCGGGGAGCGGGCACAGAATCACAGCAGGGTAGGACCGGAGGGACTCGAGAGGTCAGCTAGCCAGTCCCCTGCACTCAGGGCAGGACCATCCCTGACAGGTGTTTGTCTAACCTCGCTGGGCAATTTATTCCCGTGCTTAGCCACCTTGACAGGAAGCTTTTCCTAATGTCCAGCCTAAACCGCCCTGGCTGCAATTTGAGCCCATTGCTTCTTGTCCTGTCCTCAGAGGTTAACAAGAACAATTCTTCTCCCTCCTCCTTGTTACCCTGTCAGAGAAGGTTGGTTTGATACGATTTGTTCTTGGCAAATCCAGGCTGACTGTTCCTTATCGCCTTATTCTCTTCTAGATGCTTACAAACCGATTGATTATTTGCTCCATTTACCTCTCCGGGTCCTGAGGTTAAGTGACTGGTCTGTAATTCCCTGGGTTATTCTCCTTTTTATAGATAGGTCCTGATGTGATGGACTGTGCTGGCTGGCTGGGGCCTGGGCCCACGGAGAGGCCCAGAAGACAACTGCCCGGACATTTGGCACCTACACCAGGGATGGGCCCCCCTCCGCAGGCAGCCAGCCGGTGTGACCAGCTGGACAGCAAAGGCAGAGGAGGGGACGGGGGTGTTAAGGATGGGTGGCACAAGGACACGCTCCTGAAAGGGGATTACAGAGGGGCCGGGGGGCTCTGGGCTCTGATCCGACCCGGCGCTAACCCAGGACTCAATTGCTCGGTCCAGACTCCCAGGCGCCCCCCTGCTGTTCCCACAGGCGGAGTCACTGCAGAGTCAGGCTGGGGGGTGCCTGGCTCCCTTTGGGTACAAGTCTCCTGCCGGGTCCCACCAGGGGCACTCGCTGAGGGGGCTCCCAGCGTGTCGCGGGGGCTGGGGGCTCTGAAGGTTGGTCCCTGGCAGGGGAGCTGAGGGGCTGACCCCAGCGAGTGTGACCCGGAGGGGGCTGACTCCCTGCAGGGGTCTGCTAGCAGCTGTCCTGGAGCTGGCACAGGGCACCAGCCTGTGGATCCCTGACAACTACATTTGACCATTTCCAGTCTCTGGAATCTCTCTGGTCCTCCAGAAGTTCTCCAAGCTACCGGCCAATGGCTCGGCAATCTCTTCAGCCGGCTCCTGGAGTGTTCTAGGGTGAGTTTCATCGGGCCCTGCCGACTGGAAGACATCTAACCTGTCTACAATCTTACGTTGCTCTTTGCCTATCCTCAGAGCGAGCCTGAGCTCCTGCCACATTCACACTGAGGCTGGCTATGTTCGTCATCTGATCACTGCTAAGGTGTGACCATAAGAGCAGCCACAATGGGTCAGACCAAGGATCCATTGTAACATTATGAGTGTAATATAACATCTCATTGAAAGGTGACAGGGCCAGAAAGAGTTAATTAGCTCACAGACTGACCTGCCCCAGGGCCGAATTTTAGAAACTGGTTAGGAAGATACTAAATGAACAGATCTGGGAAATGCAGCCACATTGTTAGAGGTAGAAGGGGAGATGTTTGCTCAGGGCTTGGGATGTCAGCAAACAAGTCTTGTCTATTGCTATGGCTTTGATTCAAAGACCAAAAGGGAATATTAACATTTAGGAAGACACTTGCGTGAAATAGTGTTATTGTCTGTGTGTCTCTTTGAAGGTTGTGGTCACCTGTATCTGAACTGTTTAATGGATAAATTACCCTGTGCTAATTGCCAGGATATTTGGGAGAAGGAGTTAAGCCTATTGTGTTCTCAGGCCAAAAGGCTGCTGGAAATGTATAAGAACCTGGGACACGATCCTGCTTCATCTCAGATCTGCTTTGGGTTTCAAGAGGGGGAAACCTTAAGCCATAAGGATTGATATCCCCAGTGACTGACTGGAGCCACCCTGAATATGGACATTGGATTATAACCTCTGGACTATTTCTAAAAGGACTTTTGGCAACTACAAACTCCTCTCTGCTGTGTATCTGAACCTCAAGAATTGAATTCAAGTCTGTCTGTATATTGATCTTTAACCAACACTCTCTCGCTTTTCTTTTTAAATAAATTTTAGCTTAGTTACTAAGAATTGGCTGTAGCGTGTATTTTGGGTAAGATCTAAGTTATAATTGGACCTGGGTGTGTGGCTGATCCTTTGGGATTGGAAGAACTTTTTCTTTTATATGATGAGATCAGATTTTTAGGAATCATCATCATATCTGACAGGTGTGTCTGGACGGAGGCCTGAGGCTGGGCACTTTAAGGGAACTGCAGGGTTTGGACTCTAAGTGACCAGTGAGGTGCTATAGAAGCTGTTTTGTGCTGGTTGGTAAATCTAAGTATTGGAATAACCACCAGCATTTGGGGTTTGTCTGTCCTGTTTGGTTTGCAGTTCACCCTGATTGAGTGACCTCAGCTGGCTCCCACGGGCAGCACCGTCACACCATCTAGCCCAGTTTCCTGTCTACCAACAGTGGCCAGTGCCAGGTGCCCCTGAGGGAATGAACAGAACAGGGAATCATCAAGTGATCCATCCTCTGTCGCTCATTCCCAGCTTCTGGCAAACAGAGGCTAGGGACACCATCCCTGCCCATCCTGGCTGATAGCCCTTGATGGACCCGTCCTCCATGAACTTATCTAGTTCTTTGTTGAACCCTGTTATAGTCTTGGCCTTCGCAACATCCTCTGGCAAAGAGTTCCACAGGTTGACTGTGTGTTGTGTGAAAAAATACTTCCTTTTGTATGTGTTACACCTGCTGCCTATTAATTTCATTTGGTGACCCCTAGTTCTTGCGTTATGAGGAGGAGTAAATAACACGTCCTTATTGACTTTCTCTGCACCAGCCATGATTTTATAGACCTCTGTCATAGCCCCACTTAGTCGTCTCTTTTCCAAGCTGTAAAGTCCCAGTCTTATTAATCTCTCCTCATACGGAAGCTGTTCCACACCCCTCATCATTTCTGTTGCCTTTTTGAGATGGGGCGACCACTCGTAGCCTGGCAGCTGCTGGCCGGGTCCCCTCCTCTGCAAGGGGGGCTGGTGCAGCCCAGGTGACCTGCTGGACCCGGTTAGGGACAAAGGAGGGAAGAGGGCAACGGGCGTGATGGAGGCTGGGCAGCTGGAAGCGAGTCAGTCCCCTGGTTGGGGACTGGGGGCGAGGGCCCAGGGCTCTGGATCCCCCCATGGAGTTTGCCGAAGGTCCCTGATCTCGGTGCTGCCAAGCTCTGTTCTGCGCTGGGCTCCCCACGATAAGAACCCGTCTGTCACACGCGGGCTGGGAGTCACGGCTGGCTGCGCGTGGGGGGCAGGGCCCTTTGGGGGTGAGGCTCCCCCAGGGGTCCCGCCCAGGGGGACTCGCTGCGGGGAGCTCCCGGGGTGAGCAGGGGGCTGGAC
Source organism: Mauremys mutica (assembly GCF_020497125.1). Taxonomy (NCBI): domain Eukaryota; kingdom Metazoa; phylum Chordata; order Testudines; family Geoemydidae; genus Mauremys; species Mauremys mutica. The sequence continues at coordinate 371,736,800 of NC_059072.1, read as the reverse complement.
GCTCCGAGGTCAGACCCAGGAGGTGCCGAAGCGGGGACAGGTGCCCTGAGGGGAGACGCTGCCCCAGAGGTGTCACGCCGAGCGGGGCTGGGGCAGTCCCTGGCCATTTCTGGGAAGGCTGAGGCGGCCCAACGAGCTCTGTGCCCCCTGCAGGACCCTCTCCTCTCCAAGCCCCCGGCCCCAGCACCCCCAACTTCCCCTCACTTCCCGGCCCCCGCGCTCACCTACGCGGAAGATGAGCTCGTCCTCGATGGGGTTCTCCTTCTTCTTGCCGCTGCCATACATGCTGGAGGGGCGCCGCACGGCCTTCTGCCGGATGTGCCCGCTGCTAGGGGACTTGACGCGGCGCTTGACGTCGTCGGGCGAGGGAGGCACGTCGCAGGCCTTGAGGGCCTTAGTGCGGAAGGGGCTGCCCCTGATGGGCTGCCCGTAGAGCAGGATGGAGAGCAGGAAGTCGCCCTCCTGCCGCGGCGTGTACACCAGCTCGTAGGTGCCGTTCTTGTTGTCCAGCACCTCGGCCTCAGCCCGGCCGCCGTCGGGCGCCGTCACCTGGGCCTGCAGGCTGGCGCTGCCGCTGCGCACCAGCTCGCCGTCCTTGTCCTTGGTGGTGATGGTGAGGGAGGAGGGCTGCCCCACCACCGCGTGCCGCAGCCCCTCACCCGTGGCCACCGTCTTGTGGGCGATGGCGCTGGTGGTGATGAGCACGCCCAGGTTGAGGATGGACTTGCGGACGCCGTCCGTCTCCACCACGTAGTCCAGCTGGTCATTCTCCTGCGGCTGCTCGGGGAACTCCTGGCTTGCCAGCGCGCTGAGCCGTTCACTCATCTGCTTCTTCACCAGCAGCACCTCCGTCTCCGTGCCGTGGTGTAGCGCCTGCTCCGTGAACGTGCAGCTGCTCAGGATGTTCTCCTGGCCCTGCCGCAGGGCATCCAGCTGGGCCTGCAGCACCTGGGGAAGGGGGACATCAGCCAGGGCAGCTGGGGGGCAGGGGCAGCCAGGGGGGCAGGGGCGGGACTGGGGGGCAGGGGTGGGGCTGGGCTCGGGGGCGGGGGCAGCCAGCCGGGCACAGGTGGGGCTGGGGGGCAGGGGTGGGGCTGGGGGGCAGGGAGGGGTCAGCCAGCCGGGCACAGGTGGGGCTGGGGGGCAGGGGTGGGGCTGGGGGGCAGGGCGGGGTCAGCCAGCCGGGCACAGGTGGGGCTGGGGGGCAGGGCGGGGTCAGCCAGCCGGGCACAGGTGGGGCTGGGGGGCAGGGCGGGGTCAGCCAGCCGGGCACAGGTGGGGCTGGGGGGCAGGGCGGGGGCAGCCAGCAGGGCATGGGCAAGGCAGCCAGGTGGATGCCCAGCTACAGAAAGCTCAGAGGGACAATGCTGCCCCCCCTGGGGCTGCAGGGCCGTGTGGAGCATGGGGGGCAGCACTGTCCCTCTGAGCTTTTTGTAGCTTGGCATCCACCTGGCCCTGCCTTGCCTGGGGGGGGGCACTTCCTTGTACTTGTCTCACAGGTTGCTCTGCATGGCAGGGTCTATGGGGTGTATGTGCAGGGGGCACTGGAGGTGCTGGGTGGGTCAGGCAGGTCTGGAGGGGGTGGGGGGCTGTGACAGAGTGGGAATTTTTCATAATATTTTAGATAAATATTGTGTGCCTCAGTTTCCCCTGGGTTGTACGTGGCTCACTAGGTGGGGAAAGGTGGTTGGCAGAAACCCAGGGATCGGCTGTGACTGCGCCTGGGTGCCTGGGGCCCACGGCCATGGGGAGCCCCACAAGACAACGGCCCCTCCAACTGCCTGGACATCTGGCAGCTACCAACTAATGCCCAGGGATGGGCCCCGCTCTGCAGGGAGCCAGCCGGTGCGACCGGAGGAGGGGGTTGTGAAGTGGGGGGCTGCAGGGCTGCTGTTCCTGTGGGCGGAGTCACTGCAGAGTCAGGCCGGGGGGTGCCTGGCTCCCTTTGGGTACAAGTCTCCCGCCGGGGTCCCACCAGGGGCACTCGCTGAGAGGCAGGGGCTGGGGGCTCTGAGGGTCTGGCTGGGGTCAGGGGAGAGGGGCTGGCCCCAGCCAGACCAGGGCACATGGAGAAGCCGAGGCCGAGGCCGGGGCCGGGTTACCTTCTGCTTGGCGCTGCAGGTGGCCTCCAGGTCACGCACGAGCAGCCCCTTGCGCTGCTGCAGGGCCTGCTCCAGCTCCGCAAAGGAGCCGCTGATCTCGCCCACCGCGGCGTTCTTCCGCTCCATGAGCTGCTTGCTGATCTCGCTCACCAGCCCGATAGCGGCTGTCAGCTGGGGCAGCCTGCGGGGGGCGGGGCCGTCACCCGGGGGGCAGCCCCCCCGGCTCCCATGGGGCAGCCCCTTCCCCCAGCCCCCATGGGCAGCCCCCCCCTCGGCTCCCACGGGGCAGCCCCTCCCCCCCAGCCCCCACCCTCCCTGACATCAGCTGGGGCAGCCTGCAGGGGGCGGGGATGTCACCTAGGGGGGTGGGGCCTCCCCCCGGCCCCCACCCTCCCAGACGTCAGCTAGGGCAGCTTGTGGGGGGTGGGGCTGTCACCCAGGGGGGCGGGGCCTCCCTCCAGCTCCCACGGGGCAGCCCCTCACCCCCGGCCCCCACCCTCCCAGACGTCAGCTGGGGCAGCTTGCGGGGGGCGGGGCCATCACCCGGGGGGCAGCCCCTCCCCACAGCCCCCACTCATCATCAGCTGGGGCAGCCAGAGGGGGGGCAGCTCCTTAGCACCACAGCCCCTTCCCCTCCCCCCGGGGGGCCCCTACCGGCTCTTGATGGCGTCGAGCTGCTGCTGCAGCGAGGCCTTGTGCTGCTCCACCACGTTGCGCAGCGGCACGGTGACGTGCTCCCGGTGCTCGCCCTCCGTGCACTCGCGGCACATGGCCGTCTCGCACGACTCGCAGTAGAACTCCATCACCTGGGGGCGCGGAGCGGGCGGTCAGGGGCTGCAGGGCCCCCCGCCCTGGCTGGCCAGGTCCGGGGGGAGGGGGAGGCGGCTGGAACCAGCCCAGAAAGCCCCCCTCACTCTGTCATTCAGCTCCCTGAAAACCGGGTTCACCCTGGCCAAGCCCTTTCTCCCAGGGGCACCCACCTCCCCAGGAAACCGGGTCACCCTGGTCCTCTCCCCCCCCACCCCGGGCTCCTGTCCAGGCCAGGGGCACCCACCTCCCCAGGAAACGGGGTCACCCTGGTCCTCTCCCCCGCCCTCCCCGGGCTCCTGTGCAGGCCAGGGGCACCCACCTCCCCAGGAAACGGGGTCACCCTGGTCCTCTCCCCCCCCCCCCGGGGCTCCTGTGCAGGCCAGGGGCACCCACCTCCCCAGGAAACGGGGTCACCCTGGTCCTCTCCCCCGCCCTCCCCGGGCTCCTGTGCAGGCCAGGGGCACCCACCTCCCCAGGAAACGGGGTCACCCTGGTCCTCTCCCCCCCCACCCCGGGGCTCCTGTGCAGGCCAGGGGCACCCACCTCCCCAGGAAACAGGGTCACCCTGGTCCTGTCCCCCCCCCTCCCCGGGCTCCTGTCCAGGCCAGGGGCACCCACCTCCCCAGGAAACGGGGTCACCCTGGTCCTCTCCCCCCCCCGGGGCTCCTGTCCAGGCCAGGGGCACCCACCTCCCCAGGAAACGGGGTCACCCTGGTCCCCCCCCCCCCCCGGGGCTCCTGGCCAGGCCAGGGGCACCCACCTCCCCAGGAAACGGGGTCACCCTGGTCCTGTCCCCCCCCCTCCCCGGGCTCCTGTCCAGGCCAGGGGCACCCACCTCCCCAGGAAACGGGGTCACCCTGGTCCTCTCCCCCCCCCGGGGCTCCTGTCCAGGCCAGGGGCACCCACCTCCCCAGGAAACGGGGTCACCCTGGTCCTCCCCCCCCCGGGGCTCCTGTCCAGGCCAGGGGCACCCACCTCCCCAGGATAGGGGGTCCCCCAGGTCCGCTCCCCCCCCCCCCGGGGCTCCTGTCCAGGCCAGGGGCACCCACCTCCCCAGGAAACGGGGTCACCCTGGTCCTCTCCCCCCCCCTCCCTGGGGCTCCTGTCCAGGCCCTCCCCCCAGCCAGGGGCACCCACCTCCCCAGGAAACAGGGTCACCCTGGTCCTCCCCCCCCCCCGGGGCTCCTGTCCAGGCCAGGGGCACCCACCTCCCAGGAAACGGGGTCACCCTGGTCCTCCCCCCCCCCCCGGGGCTCCTGTCCAGGCCCACCCCCCAGCAAGGGGCACCCACCTCCCCAGGAAACGGGGTCACCCTGGTCCTCCCCCCCCCCCGGGGCTCCTGTCCAGGCCAGGGGCACCCACCTCCCAGGAAACGGGGTCACCCTGGTCCTCTCCCCCCCTCCCCCCGGGGCTCCTGTCCAGGCCAGGGGCACCCACCTCCCCAGGAAACGGGGTCACCCTGGTCCTCTCTCCCCCCTTCCCCCCGGGGCTCCTGTGCAGGCCAGGGGCACCCACCTCCCCAGGAAACGGGGTCTCCCTGGTCCTCCCCCCCCCCCGGGGCTCCTGTCCAGGCCAGGGGCACCCACCTCCCCAGGAAACGGGGTCACCCTGGTCCTCTCTCCCCACTTCCCCCCGGGGCTCCTGTCCAGGCCAGGGGCACCCACCTTGCCCTCGTGGTTGGGGCAGGAGAGCGGCTGGCCAGTGACGGCGCTGACGGGGTCCAGCACGGCGGCGTCGGGGCGGCTGCTGCCCTCGGGGGAGCGCTGCAGCACCTCCATGAGGTTGGTGATGAAGAAGTTGCTCTGCAGCGCGGCCACGCCCTGCTCGGGCAGGATGGAGGTCTGGCGGCAGACGGGGCAGGACAGGGTGAGGCTCTGGGGCGGGATATAGTTCTGGAGACACCTGGGGCAGAGCGGGCAGAACGGGAGGGTCAGGATTCCCAGTGCGGCGGGGAGGCTGCCAGGGAGCCCGGCTGGCCGGCACCGAACAAGCGGGGCTATGCTGGGGGAGAGGTGGGGGATGGACCAGACAGACGGGGGGAGGGAGAGACAGTCAGGCGGGGAGGGGGAGATCCGGACAGACAAGTGCAGGCCGGGCCGCGGGCAGCTCCCAGAGGCGAGCCGGCCACGAACCCTGGCAATGGGGTAGGACAGACGGACGGACAGGTGAGCGGGTGCGGGGCAGCGGGGCAGCGGGGGGGAGACGAGGCAGAGGGAGATAAAGTGAACATCACTGCAGGGGTGTGCGGACAGTCACGCCCTGAGACACCCAAATGACAGCTCCCCCCAAGCGGCTTCTCTGCCCCACTCCAGAGTCTCTCTCTCATCGCCCCTGGACCAGTCCAGCCTGGTCACTCTCCCCGGGCAGGAACCTGGGGGAGCAGACCCAGCGCGGCACCCGGGGGGGCAGGGGGAGCGGACCCAGCGCGGCACCCGGGGGGGCAGGGGGAGCGGACCCAGCGCGGCACCCGGGGGGGGCAGGGGGAGCGGAGCCAGCGCGGCACCCAGGGGGGGCAGGGGAGCGGAGCCAGCGCGGCACCCGGGGGGGGCAGGGGGAGCGGAGCCAGCGCGGCACCCGGGGGGGCAGGGGGAGCGGAGCCAGCGCGGCACCCGGGGGGGGGCAGGGGGAGCGGAGCCAGCGCGGCACCCGGGGGGGGCAGGGGGAGCAGACCCAGCGCGGCACCCGGGGGGGGGAGGGAGAGCAGACCCAGCGCGGCACCCGGGGGGGGCAGGGGGAGCAGACCCAGCGCGGCACCCGGGGGGGGCAGGGGGAGCGGAGCCAGTGTGGCACCCGGGGGGGGGCAGGGGGAGCAGACCCAGCGCGGCACCCGGGGGGGTCAGGGAGAGCAGACCCAGCGCGGCACCCGGGAGGGGCAGGGAGAGCAGACCCAGCGCGGCACCCGGCTTGTAGGTAGAACCAGGACCCCTCAGCCAGGTCCCTCTGGGGGGCAAGGCGCTTAGACCCCAGACTTGGGGTTCCTGCCTCCTCCCAGCCAGCCCAAAACTGACACCAAAAACCCCTCCAGCCGGCTCTCCCCTCCTTCTCCCCTCTCCCTTTGTCCAGTTTCCCAGGCTCGCCCCACCCCCCTCCCGGCTCAGTCACCCCCTGCTCTCCCCTCCCCCATGCAGACAGCCCCAGTAAAACCAGACGACGTTCCCAGGTCAATCCGCCCCCCTCCCTGCTGGGTCACATCTCTCCCCCCTCCGAGACTGAACTGAGCGGGGTCACTCTGCCCAGTGACCCGGGGAAGTTCAGGGCCCCCTCTCCGGGGCAGCGCGTCCGCTATCAGGTTGGCGCTTCCCTTCACGTGGACCACGTCCATGTCATAGTCCTGCAGGAGCAGGCTCCACCTCAGGAGCTTGGCGTTGGCTCCTCTTCACCTGGGACACCTGTTCCTCCCAGGTCTGGCTAGAGATGCCCATGTTATCAGTGTATGGCAGGGCCAGGTTCTCCATCCCCCTCGGCTTGTCTAGACTCTCCCCAGGCCTAGGCATGGGGTCGGCATCAGACACTGCGATGGCTTTAAGCTTCCGATAGTCCCCACAGAACCAGATCATCCCGTCTCCCTTGGGACCAGCCCCGCGGGTGAGGCCCATGGGCTGTTGAACGGCTGGATCCCATCTAAAGCCAGCAGGTCCCTGACCTCTCTCTCCAGGTTCTGGGCTGCTTCCCCAGTGACTCTGAACGGGGAACACCTGATGGGGAGATTGGCTCCCACCTCAGGGAAGAGATCCCCCAGGGGGTCTGCCCCCTTCTCCTCCCAATCCTCCCCTTCCAGGTCCTGGGGTCCCCTCGCTCTCCTCCCATCCAGCAGCTCGGGAGGGAAGAACCCTGTGGATTCCTGGGGCACCCCCAGCTGCCTCCCGATCCCCCCCAGTTCCACTTCCCCTTGGGGAGCCCATTCCCGGTACAGGAATCCCTTCTCCCGCAGGACTCTGTCCCTGCAGCCGTCCCCAAGGGGGTTTGCAGCGCTGGGGCCAGCAAGTTCCCTCAGCTTCTCCAAGGAGGGATCCCTGTGCAGCTCGGGCTGGGATTCAGCTGCTGGGGCAGGGAGTGGGACCTGCTCCCTCTCGCTGGCTGGGCCTGGGGTCACAGCCCCCCTGAGCCCTGTCCCTGGTAGCTCCCTCCCTGCTGTGTAACCACTTCCCAGCAGCACGGCTGGACCAGGCAAACCTGGTTGGCAGCCGACCTGCCCTGCCTGGGTGTCCCCCCACTCAGCTGGGATCTCAGTTCCCCCCCGCTCGAGACCAGAGCTCTCTGCTCTGGTCACAGCATCAGAGCCAGCGTGAGCCCCCTCTCCGGTGCAGGGGGGCAGGGAACATCCCTTTGTCCCACTCAGCCCCAGGGGGCTGGTTACAGGCAGGCAGGTATCCTGAGCCCAGCAGCCCCTCCCCCCTGCCAGCCGGGTGATTTGCATTTTCACTGACCATTTCCATCCTAGCCAATTGGTCCCCTGGATTTGAATTCAAACCCTCGGCCGTTACAGGAGCAGGGCCTGGATCCTGTCCCAAGGAGACACAGTCACCCCCCAACAGGGCCTCCCAGCCGATATCCCGGAGAACCCCAACGACCAGCCAGCCCGACCCCTCCTGGGTCTGCACAGGGATTCGGGCCATAGGCAGGGCGAGGGGCTTCACCCCGGGGACCTTCACCCAGGTCCCACAGCCCCTCAGCATCTGCGGCTGCACCACCACGGTTCTCTCTGTCCCCGGGTCTCACCACCCCAGTTCTCTCTGTCCCAGGGTCTCACCACCCCAGGCGTGTTTCCCCACTGACCCCGGGCAGCCCCCTATGTCTCCCCGCTCCACCATCGCCAGTCCAGGCTGCTGCTGCTTCTCCTGCAGCTTTTCCTCGGGCTCTTGCTCTCTCTCACGGCCTCTCGCTCTCTCGGGCTCTGCTCCCATCCCATCCGTCTCCGATCCCCTGGTGGGGAACCCGAGCGTGAAGACCCTCGTCTGGTTGGGGACCAGACTCTCCGGGATCCCTGGCGGCTGCTCCAGCTGCTCCCAGATCCTCTTGTAGCCCCATCTGGGTCAGGAATCTGCTCCTCAGAGCGGTCCTTGTCCTCCTCCTCCAGCTGCACGATTAACTGTGCCTGGGTGAACTTCCCCATGCGTCACCCTCTCTGTGTGCACAGGATCACAATGTCCTTCTCAAGGGGATGGTGACAGGCCATCACTGCACCGCTCCCAAGCGGCTCTGGACTCACAGGCCTGCGTGCTCTTGGCTCCCCCATGGTTCCCAGGAAGAACCCCTGGTGTGCCAGCCCTCCTCATGGTCACCACCTCTCTGCCAGGGTCGAGCTGCAGCCTCCCCCGCCCCTGGAACTGCTCCTGCAATCCCCAGGGGAACCCTGCTACTGCAAAAATCCTTCTCTCCCCCAGGGTCGAGCGGCCAGCGCCTCCGCCCCGAGACTGCTCCCTGCAGCCCTCAGGGGGATCCCGTTACTCCAACCGTCCTTCTCGCTAGTCACACACTCCCAGGGGTTAATCGCCCCCTGAAACCGTCCCTCTCTGAGCCTTCAGCACGCCTGGTCCTCATTATCCCCCCTTCGTTTTACTGCTCCCCAGTCACTTACTGCAGGAAGTGCCATTCACGGGGTGCAGTACATCCCACCACTGCCATCCCACCACTACTCTCAGCCAGCCAGTAAAACAGGAACAGGGTCTAAAACAGAGCTTGTAGATACAGAGAACCAGTCCCCTCAGCCGGGTCTATTCTCGGGGCAGTGAGCCAGACCCCCACGTCTGCATTTCACTCCTCGTCCCCAGCCAGCTCCAGACTGACCAAAGCCCTCCAGCCCCTCCTCTCTGCTCAGTTCTTTTCCCAGGCCAGGAGGTCACCTGCTCTCTTTGTCTCCAACACTTTCAGTTGGCACCTTTGCAGAGGAGGGCCCAGGCCATCAGTTGCTAGGAGACAGTGCCAGGCATTTAGGTGCACTGTCCCCTTCCTCTGCAGAATCACACCCCCTGATCCCACCACCTAGATATTAAGAACTGCAGAGGGGACACTGAGGCACCAACACGGTATTCAGAGAAAACATGAAGAACATTCCCAGTTCGTCACACCCATTACACCTTCTTTTGGCAAGGTAAAAGCAACGAAGAAAATCGTCTGCACGGTGTTGGTTTCGCTGTGTGAAACAAGTGGGTAAAGCTCCTAGGAACTCCTAGGAACACCCATTGGGAAGTCAGAACGTATCATCTCACTTAAACTTCAGACAACCATCAGCTCTGTGAACATCATTAGCGCCTATGCACCAGCACTCAAATCTAGCCCGGAGGAGGGTACATTTTACAACTCTTTGCATCAAGTTGTCAAAAGAATACCATCAACTGAGCAACTCTTCCTCCTTGGTGACTTTAATGCAAGAGTCGGCGCAGACAACAACTCATGGCCAGCTTGCCTAGGACATTTTGGCATTGGCAAGATGAACGAGAACAGCCAACAACTTCTTGAACGCTGCGCCCAAAACCAAATGTGCATTTCCAATTAATATTTTACAGGAAAAGATCGCCACAGAGTGTCATGGGAACCCCCACAATCAGGCACTGGCACCAATTAGACCTTGTTCTCATCAGGAGGAAAGACCTACCCATAGTGCAGATCACTCGCATGTTCCACCACACTGATTGTGACACTGATTATTAGCAAAGTGAAGATTACAGCCATAGAGCAAAACCTAGGAGCAAGCCCCAAATCAATGCTCATTGTAGAACCTAAACAGCTGAACTTCGGGACTCCTCCTAGCTGGTTTGTATTTAAGGTAATTGAAGGATCTTGTGGAACCCCCTGTGCTAATATAACTGTTTTCTTCATGCTGATGGTGATAGCAAATGCCTGACAAGCACCTGAAAGGCGGCCCATGAGTTCTTGTAGTAGATCGTCATTGTGGGCTGTGAGGGCAGCATCAAGTTCCCTGATTAGCATCTTTTTTATTTTGGTCTTTGACTAAAGTTGGACCAGGTTGAAGAGTTTCCCAGCTGATCTTGTGTGGAGATACACTGCATCTTTCATGTCCTTAACCGCACAGTTCAAGAGTACCAGGAAGAGGATTCCAAAGAGTGTAGGTGCAAGAACACATCCTTGCTTCACGCCGCTTTTCATCTCAAAGCTGTCCGAAGGGGACCAGGCAAACTGGACAGTTGCTTTCATGTGCAATTTGAGAGTGGAACCTAGACCTTTCTTCAGGCCGTCCTACATGCCTTTGAGATCTCCCGTTGTGACGAAGAGGGAATGTTCTTAATGTTTTCTTTGAATACTGTGTGGGTGCCTGTGACGCAGCAGGGAGAGGGGAGTATTGACCTGGGAAGGTTGCAGGGGAGTTTTACCGGGACTGTCTGCATTGGGGATGGAAGACTTTCCTTGAAGCAAGATACCTGAGCATGTAACATGAAAACCAGGAGGGGGGTTGGAGCCAGGTGACACCTTTGCCCAGGAAACTGGACAAAGGCTGGGGGAGGAGCCGGGGGGAGGCTGGGTGAGACGGCTGGAGGGAGTTTCAGTTTAGAGCTAGCTGGGAAAATGGAGGGGAGCCCAGACAGGGCTCTGGCCTTCCTGCCCGCCCCCCCCCCCCCAAGATGGACCTGACTGAGGGGTTGTGATGTTATTGATATAAATGGGGACCATATAGAACATGGGTTGCAACCAAGGTCCTGTAGTGGCACCAAATCTTAAGTGAAGGGGGTCATATAAGGTGTCTAAGACCAGGTTCTGGGTTGCTGGTTATGATTATGCTGTCTGTATGTCTGTGTATCATTTTGTAGTTGAAGTTATAAGTATTGGCTCTGTACTGTCTGTATTTTGTATTATGCTCTGCCTCTGGGAAGTGTCCCAGACAAGCTGATGTCAGCCCTGCATAGCTGGCTTGATGGCCCATTAAGGGCCATCAGCTACACAATTGACCCATGGAGAGAAGGCATACACGCCTTGTGACTCAGCAAAGTATGCAGAAACTTGTCCATGTGACTGCAAACTCCATTTTTGCTGTAAGTTTCCACCGTGAGGACAAAGGGATTCTTACACCTGGAAAAGTCTATATAAGGCTAATGCCTCATCTCCATCTTGTCTTCAATCCTGCTTCTGACCTCTGGAAGGACTTTGCTACAAGCTGAAGCTCTGCACGAAGGACTGTTGACCCATCCCAGCGGGGGTGTATTCCAGAGACTTAATCTGAACCTGCAGTTTACTCCAGCACTGCTGCAAGCCTGAACTAAGAACTTTGCCATTACTGTATGTAATTGATTCCATTTAACCAATTATACCTCTCACCTCTACCTTTTTCCCTTTGTAAATAAACCTTTAGATTTTAGATTCTAAAGGATTGGCAACAGCGTGATTTGTGGGTAAGATCTGATGTGTATATTGACCTGGGTCTGGGGCTTGGTCCTTTGGGATTGAGGGAACCTTTTTCTTTTATTGGGGTGTTGGTTTTCATAACCATTCATCCCCAGGACGAGTGCACTGGTGGTGATACTGGGAGACTGGAGTGTCTAAGGGAATTGCTTGTGTGACTTGTGGTTAGCCAGTGGGGTGAGACCAAAGTCCTTTTTGTCTGGCTGGTTTGGTTTGCCTTAGAGGTGGAAAAACCCCAGCCTAGGGCTGTAACTGCCCTGTTTGAGCAATTGGTCCTGAATTGGCACTCTCAGTTGGGTCCCGCCAGAATCGCTCCGTCACAGGGGTCCTGTTGTCTGTACCGGCAAGACCTGTCTTGGACTGTGTTCCTGTCGTCTAATAAACCTTCTGTTTTGCTGGCTGGCTGAGAGTCATGCTGAATCGCAGGAAGTGGGGGGTGCAGGGTCCTGACTCCCCCACAACAGGTGCTAGCGGTGGGATCTACTGCACCCTGTGAATGGCGCTTCCTGCAGTAAGTGACTGGGGAGCAGTAAAAGGAAAGGGTATTGACGGGAACCAGGTGTGCTGAAGGCTCAGAGAGGGACAGTTTTGGGGGGCCATTAACCCCTGGGAGTGTGTGACCAGCGAGAAGGACTTTGGCAGTAACAGGGTTCTCCTGGGTATTGCAGCGAGTGGTCCCCTGGGGATTGCAGCTCTGGCCTCCCTGGGGCCCCCCAGATGGACCTAACTGAGGGGGTCCTGTTGTCTGTACCTGCAAGACCTGTCTTGGACTGTATTCCTGTCGTCTAATAAACCTTCTGTTTTGCTGGCTGGCTGAGAGTCCTGGTGAATCGCAGGAAGTGGGGGGTGCAGGGCCCTGACTCTCCCACACTCCATGACACCTGCGTCTGAGGCTGTTTGTATTTCTTCACAGAGCTTGATCCAGTAATGATTTGCACAGCGTCTGCTTGCTCGCTGTACCTCGGTTTTTGCATGTTGAAGTCTCACTTTGGTACTTTGTTGGCTTCTTGTTGTGTTCCAGATAGGCTGTGTTCTTAATGTTGATGAGAGTTAATAGTTTCGCTTCCTTTTCTTCAAACCAGTCCTTTTTGATGGTCTCTTCCCCCCAAATGTCACCTCTCACTGGATGAAGAACTAAATGTTCACATTGGAAAGGCAGCCACCACCTTTAGCAGACTAACTAAAAGAGCCTGGAACAACTCAAAGCTGACCATCAAGACCACAATGCTAGTGTACCATTCCTGCATCCTCAGCACTCATGTATGATGGGGAAACATGGACAACTTATGCTCATCTGGAGAATTATGCCGCATACTCAACACCAAATGGCAGGATAAAGTCACCAAACACAGAGGTTCTTCAAAGGGCAAATTTACCAAGTGTGACAGCCCTGCTCAAGCAAAGACGACTGTGCTTTGGCTGGGCCATCTGAGTAGGTTGGAAGACAGATGCACACCCAAGGACATGCTATACGGGGAGCTATCAGAGGGAACAAGAACAACAGGACATCCCAAGCTTCTCTATGAAGACACATGCAAGTGAGATATGAAGGAATCTGGAATTGATCCTGACCAATGGGAAATCTTGGCAAGTGATCGTAACAAGTGGAGCCATCGTCTCCATCCGGGTATCAAAGCCCATGAGAGAAGCTGGCCCCCCAAAGCTTGAAGAGAAAAGAGCCTGTAGGAAGCAAGCAGCTCCCAAGTTACAGACATTTGCAGTAACTGCCAGCGATGACGCAAAGCTCAGATTGGACTATTCAGTCACACGAGACACTGCAAACCATCTACATCATAGGCTGCAATTCCCACCGTCTCTCGCAGACAAAAGGATGCCAACTCGGAGCACTGAGGAAGTGCCAGACGCTTGGAAGAAAGTGAATGGGCCAGTTTTTTAAAGGGTAAATGGGATGACCCAGATAATTACGGACCAGTCATCCTGACATCAATCCAGGGCACGATAATGGAGCAGCTGATATGGGACTAGATTAATAAAGAACTAAAGGAGGGTGATGTAATTAGAGTAGAACCTCAGAGTTCCACACACCTCCTTTGGAACCGAGAGTACACATCAGGCAGCAGCAGAGACAAGACCCCCCCCCCCCAAAAAGCAAATACAGCACAGTACTGCGTTAATTGTAAACTACTAAAAATTAAAGGGAAAACAGCATTCTTCTTCTGCATAGTAAAGTTTCAAAGTTGTGTTTAGTCAATGTTCAGTTGTAAACTTTTGAAAGAACCGTAACGTTTTGTTCAGTTATGAACAGTTCAGAGTTATGAACAGCTTCCATTCCCGAGGTGTTCGTAACTCTGAGGTTCTGCTGTAATGCCAGTCAGTGGAGAACAGCTTCTAACTGGATAGCTTTCTCTGATGAGATGACAAGTTTGGCTGATGAAGGGAATACTGTTGCTGTAATATGCCAAGGCTCTGTCTACACTAGCACTTTTGTTGGTAACACTCTTGTTGGTCGCATGTGTAGCAGACCCTTTCCCTGGTGCTCAGCCAGCTGCCTGCTGGGTTCTCCTTCAGCAACAGCGATTGGGGTCCCAGACTCTGATCTTGTGAGAGCAAGGCTGGGAGCTGGAGCGGGGCTTGCATGGGGTTGTCTCAGATTCATCCATTGCCACTTGCTACGTTGTCTTGGCACCTTGATGATCTCAGCTCCTCTCTCGACACCTGCAGGAGCCAGGAGAGACAGGGACTCCCTCCCCCACCTCAGGAAGTGGCACTTCACGAACATGCTTGGATAATTTGCAATGTGGAATTAGACGGGGGCGAAACGTAGACCCTTCAGCCAAAGGGCTGCGGTTTCCTGGGGTTCATGTCTGTCGGGGACCTGGTCTTCCCTTGGCACCCCGAGACCAGTGACCCCAGAGTCAGATGCACGTGGAAATGTTCTAATCCCTCGGGCTGGACTTGGTAGCACTCTTCCCCCCGCTTCCAAGTGGGGAGGTGGGGCCGGGTGGCCACAAGCCCGTGGCTGGCTCCAGCAAGCCCTCCTCAACTGAGAGGGCACAGAGGGGCTGATGCACAGCTCCCCGGGGGGAGGCAAGAGGGCGCTGCCTGGGGAGAGGGAAACAGGTCACCCCCAAAGGGGCGAGGGGGGCTGGCATACGCAGTCCTGGGGCTGGGATGACTCTAGCAGGGACCTGCCCATGGGAGACCGGGGGGGGGGAGCACCCTGTCCCCGGCCTCACCAGCCCCCGGGGCACCAGACCCCAGAGCTAGGGCTGGGTTAGGACTAACCGCTCCAGAGGTCATTCCCTCCCCCCACCTAAGCCCAGGGCCCTCCAGGCTACAGCCAGGACAGCCACACATGGAGGCAGGTGGGTCGCTGCCCCCCTCACTCCCAGCAGACGAGGGGGAGAAGGGAGCAGCAGGTTTGGGTTGGCCAAAGAGCTGAGGGCCCCCCAACTCCCCACATGCCCCCTGCTGCTGGCGCCATCAGCAGCCCGGTGCCCAGGCAGGGCGTGGCACTGTTCCAAGCACTGGATGGGGAACTGAGGTGAGCTGGGAGGACCCGGAAGGTGCATGCGGGCCAGGGACCAAGACCCAGGAAAAGCTGCTGGGCCACCTACGGGTAACCCTGCTTGGTTTGAACTGCCCCGGGTCGCTGGTTAAAGGAACCCTGCTCAGCTCGGTCTCCAAGGGGAAGAGAGGGGGGATTTTCTGTAATATTTGTTAAGTCCTGCCTCAGTTCCCCCTGTATTTTGCATTACTCTGTGGGGGGAAAACAACAGTTTGCTCTCAGCACAGGCTAGGGCCTGGTCAATGCTACAACTTTAGCCCAACAGAAACCACCTTTCGTGACCCCAGCTGTGCACAGGTGTGACGGAGCAGGGAG